>NW_025999900.1:58504764-58592318 GCF_001458135.2 Marmota marmota marmota | reverse complement strand
TTTTTTTTTTTTTTTTTAAGAGAGAGAGAATTTTTTTTCCGGCGGACACAACATCTATATTTGTATGTGGTGCTGAGGATCGAACCCAGCGCCGCGCGCATGCCAGGCGAGCGCACTACCGCTGGAGCCGCGCCCCAGCCCCTCGGTGCACTTTTTAATAAAGCACACCCCAACCCCCAGACAAAAACTCAGATTTTTATTCTGTCTTCCAAATGGCTTAGGAATCAACCAAGCCCCATTCTCCATGCTTTATATAATTTCAGTTATTTGCATAAAACACAAAACTTAGATATTATCAGGTCCCTTTCCCTTTTTTATAGATGAAAACACTAAGGTTGGGCTGGGGTTGTGGCTCAGCGGTAGAGTGCTCGCCTAGGACAGGCAGGACCTGGATTCGATTATCAGCACCACATAAAAAATAAAATGCATTGTGTTGTGTCCATCTACACCAAAAAATAAATATTAAAAAAAAAAAGAAAACACTAAGGTTCAGGAGACAATAAGCAGCCCTGCGCAGGGTCAGGCACGCATTAAATTTTGGGTCTGGAATTCAAACCAGGTTTACCTCATATGCCTTTGCTCCAGTTCCTGTGTCTCCTGTTCCAGGCCAAGCCACCTGTGCTGTGGGTGTATTTCTTTCTCTAGCTTGGAGCATCTTTTCTTGGCTGGAGCATCTTTGTTATAGCCATCTTTGTATTCTTAGTTCTTTGCAGGGCCTGGTACTTGATAGATTGCCCAGAAATTATTTGTTGCTTTAGAACCCCATGCTTTTCAGTCACCAACCTAAAGGAACATTTCTCTCCTTTTTAGCAACCATGAAGTTGAAGGAGACAAAATCAAGGCCAAAGCCACCAAGCCGTGGCAAATTTCAGACCAAAGGCATCAAAGTTTTGGGGAAATGGAAGCAGGTGAAGATTGACCCAAACATGTTTGCAGATGGACAGATGGATGATTTGGTATGCTTCGAGGAACTGACAGATTATCGATTGGTCTCTGCTGTCAAGAATCCCTCCAATCTCTTCTCAAAGGAGAAGCTCAAGAAGAGAAAGGTACAAGCTGGTTCAGAAGAAGAGGAAGGAGAGTCTAGTTCTCCAAAGAAAAAGATCAAATTGAAGAAGAGTAAAGTTGTGGTACCAATTACTGAAGAAATCATTACTACCCAGAAAGACTTTGAAGTCAAAGATGCTGAGCCAGAGCCTCAGGGAGATGACACTATTTGTCCTGATTCAGAGGTAGGGGAGATAGCATCAGAAAGCCCAGAACATACTGTTCCAAAAAAGAAGAAAAACAAAGGGAAAAAAAGATTAGAGCCTTCGCAGAGCACTGCCCCCAAGGTACCAAAAAAAGCAAAGACATGGATGCCTGAGGTACATGACCAGAAGGCAGATGTGTCAGCTTGGAAGGACCTGTTTGTGCCCAAACCAGTTCTCCGAGCACTCAGCTTTCTAGGCTTTTCTGCACCCACACCAATCCAAGCTTTGACTTTGGTACCTGCCATCCGTGACAGACTGGACATCCTCGGGGCTGCTGAGACAGGTAAGGACAGCTCTGGCCAGAACAGGATTGCATCTAGATTGAGTTTGTAGCTGCCAGGTGGGAGAACTAGGGAGAGGGGGATGTTGAGAGCGTAACCAACAAAAGCAGTATAGAATGAAGTAGTTGAGAAGTCAGCCAGGTCTGGTTAAAATCTGCCTTTTCCTGATTTTGATATCCTAGCTTTATTTTTCTAAGCCCTGAAGGCCCCATTATAATGGAGAAAACAGCAGTAATTCTTACATTGCTGTGAAGATTAAATGCTATAGTAAATTTTACACAGTTCTTTGTAAATGACCTGCAAATGGTGGTTTTTTTCTGTTCTTCAGACTTTCTGAATAGCTCAAAGGACTAATGTAAGGCTAAAATTGGCCTACTGGGGAGGTAAGTAGATGTTCATGAGGTTAAGGAAGTATCATCTTGTTCTCAAGACTTATCCAAATATAGAAAGGGCTGCTTTGGGAGTTGGTGAGTTTCTTGTCATTGATTTGAGTGTGGTGGATAGATACTGGGTATATTTCGTAGGTGTGAAGAGACTTAAATTTCCTAATCCCTTGGGCTAAGATTTTGGGAAACAATGACCTATTGACTGGAGTATATTAGATTACCATCTGGGGAGGCGTTTGTACAGCTTCGAACTATTGGTCCAGCTAGACTAGCAGTATCTGGTAGAAATATAGATAATACAAACTACATATATAATTTTAAATTTCTGGGAGACATTTTTTTAAAGTTAGTGAAAGGTGAAAATTAATTCTAACAATACATACATTCTAATAATACATACGTACAATATTGTACAGTAGCCACCAAAAACTAGACTATCTAGACATGTTGTGCCTTGGGTTTTTGAAATAGTGGCCAAGAAAACTAGGGATATGGTCCTAAGTGAAAGTCATAATTTGAAGAGCAAAGAAACTCCATGAAAAGGGAAATGGAGGTAATAATAACAACTTAGGACATTTACTGGGCATTTAAAATGTGTCCTGAACTATGTCAAGTGCTTTATTTTGATGAGCTCAGTTCCCATAACCACCCTGAGGTAGATGACATTATTACCATTTCATAAGTGAGGAAACAGCTTCACAGAAGATAGATGATGTCCCTAAAACTGAAAGGGTGGTAATGTTTGTATTCTAAGGTAGGCCTTTATGCTGTTAAACACTTTGCTGTACAGCTTTGCCATGTGCACAGTCCTGGAACTGGGTCTCTAGAAGGCAAAGGCAAAGTCTTTGTTGTCAGCCACTATGACCAGAACCTGACATTTGGTTCCATAACACAACTTTCCCATACAATGCTATGAATATGCAAGTCTAAGACTCAAAAAGACTTGGGATAGGCCATGCATTTTGATTGGGGCTGTGGACAGACTGCTGACCATGCAGTAATGAATACATTCTTACTCCCAAAGGATACTGTGAGTTCCTTTGTAAGTCCTTTCCTCCCTGATAGCCCTCCCTCTCCCTCCCACCTACTTGTTTTGTTTTGGTACTAGGGATTAAACCCAGAGGTGTTCTATAACTCAGCCATATCCCCAGCCCATTTTATTTCTTATTTTGAGACAAGATTTCACTAAGTTTCTTAGTGCCTCGCTAAGTTGTGGAGACTGGTCTCAGAAATTTGTGATCCTCTGCCTCAATTGCTGGGTTTACAAGAGTGTGCCGCCATACCTGGTCACCCATAGGCTTTCTATCACTGTAAATTCATTTGTGTTTTCTGGAATTTTATATCGTGGGCGCTCTCTCGCCCAGTGAGGAGGTCCATAGAACAGGATGTCAGCAGACTGCATCACAAATCACACTATACACATAGAGCACATTTTTCCATATCTTCGGTTGTATACAAAGTACATTCACAACAGTTTGTGTTCTCATACATGTACTTTGGATAATGATGTTCATCACACTCCACAATCATTTCCAACCCCCTGCACCTCCCTGCCCTGCCACATCCAGAGTTTCTCCATTCCTCCCATGCTCCCCCTACCTACCCCACCATGAATCAGACTCCCTACATCAGAGAAAACGCATTTGTACCCCTGGGACTGGCCAACTTCATCTAACCATCCTCTCCAGCGCCATCCATTCACCTGCAAATAACATCTGGCTGTTTTTTACTCAGCATAATTTGAGATTAAGCCATGGTATTGCAAATATCAATGGTTTGTTCATTTCTTTTTATTGAGCAATATTCTGATGAATGAATAGAACCTGATTTAACCATAGAACATTTACGTGCTTTTCAAATTTTTCGTTATTAGAAATAAAATTGTTGTAAACAATCGGTATAACAGTCTTTGTCTGGATATACTCTTAGAATTTCCATTGTGCAAATACCTGGGTGTGAAATGGCCAGGTTTTCTGGTAAATGTAACTTTTTAGGAGTTTTCCAAAATGATTATACTATTTTATATACCCACCAGATACTGGAGTTCAAGTTGGTCCATTTCTTGCGAATAATTTGGTATGGTCAGTCTTTAATTTTATTTTAGACTTCTAAAATTTTAGTGTTATTTCCTTGTGGTTTTAATTTGCATTTCCCTAGTGATGAATGATTTTGAGCATCTTTGCATGTGTTTGTCATCCATACCACCTACTTTGCTGATGTCTCTTTATTTGAGAGTTCATTATGCTTTCTAAGTACATATCCTTTATTGGATATGTGACTCGAAATTTTTTTCCCCTAGTATATGGCTTGTCTTTTCATTTTTTTTAGCAGTGTTTTTTGAAGAACAGAAGGTCTTTGGGGCTGGGAATGGGGCTTAGTGGTAGAGTGCTTATCTAATCTTGCAAGGCCCTTTGTTTAATCCCTAGCACTGCAAAAAAAATAAGATAGGAAAAAAAACCTTTTTTTTTTTACTTTGATGAAGTTCAAATTATCAACTTTTTCTTCTGTGGATGGTGTTTTATCTAATAACTCTTTGCCTGAGTCAAGATCACAAAGAATTTTTTCCTGTTTTCCTCTAGAAGTGTCAGTCTTCTTTAAGTCTTAGCTTTTAAGTTTTTTGTTTTAAGCCTTATGTTTCAGTCTGTGATTCTTATTGACTTAACTCTAATGTATGGTAGTGATCAAAATTATTTTTGTTTTTTTACCTATGGATATTTAATTATTCTAGCACCATTTATTGAGAGACTATTCTTCCCACTGAATTGGCATATTTGTTGAAAATCATTGATCTACTTGTCTGTATCCATCAGTACTATCTCATTAACTTGCTTGTAGTAGCTATAAGTTTTAAATCAGGTTTTTGTGATTTTAAGCTTAGTCCTTCTTAAAAGTACTGTTGGTTATTTTAGGCCTTTGCATTCCCATATGAATTTTAGAATAAGTTTATTAAAAAAGCAGGTGATATTTGGATTGGGATTACATTGATTATAGAACGAATTTAAGAAGACAAATGTCATCTTAATATTGACTCTTCCAACCCATGAAAGTGGTATATGCCTCCATTTCAAATTTTCTCAGCAATTTTTTGTTTTCATTGTGTAGATTTTGCATGTTTGTTGTTAGATTTACCCTTAAATATTTCATGTTGATGTTATTATAAATGGTAATTTCCCCCCCCACACACATACCAAATGTGAAACTAAACATATTCCTGGGATAAACTGAACTGGTCACAATATATTCTGTTTATATATTATTGAAATTGATTTGCTAAAATTCTGCTGAGAATTTTTAGATTTATTTTTCTGGGATATTTATCTGTAGTTTTCTTGTAATGTTTTTGTCTGGTTTTGGAAATTCAGTAATACTAGCCTCAGAATGACTTTTGAAGTATATCCTATGCAGTTATCTGAGAGCTTTTTAGAATTTTTTTTTCATTCTTGAATATTTGTTAAAATTAATTTGGGTAGCCTATACTTTTCTTTTTTTTAAGAGAGAGAATTTTAATGTTTATTTTTTAATTATCGGCAGACACAACATCTTTCTTTGTACGTGGTGCTAAGGATCGAACCCGGGCCGCACGCATGCCAGGCGAGCGCGCTACCGCTTGAGCCACATCCCCAGCCCGAGCCTATACTTTTCTTTGTAGGATAGTTATTAACTACAAATTCAATTTTCTAAACACTAAAGATACGTAATTTTCTTTGTGATAATTTTCTACTTGCAGTTTTATTAGATTTTTTGTTTCATGTATTTGAATCATTTTTAGGGGCATGTTTTATGGATTAAAACATTATCATATATTCTCTAAGTGAATTGGTTCCTTTTCATTATGAAAAGGAACATCTTTATCCCTGATAATAATTTTTGCTCTAAAATCTGCTTTGGTATAAATATAGCTATTCCTTGATTAATGATACTATGGTGTGTCTTTTTTCCATACTTGTATTTTTGAAAAACTTTATTTAATATGGGTTTCTTGGAGTTGGCATATAATTTTATCTTTTTTAATCTAACAATTTCTGCTATTTAATTGAATTATTGAAATCATTTATATTTAGTGTGATTATTGAAAATAGTTGAGTTTAAATGTGTTGTTTTGGTATTTTCTATTTGTCGCAATTATTCTTTGTTCCTTATTCCTTTTTCACCTATGAGGGATTGGGTTTTTTTTTTTTTTTTTCTGTGACACCACAATTGAGTATTATCTGAAATGGTTGAGACTGGAATTGCTTTAGATTTTGGATTAAAAAAAAAATATGTGTCTACATAATGAGATAACTTGGGAATGGAATTCAAGTCTAAACATGAAATTCATTTATATTTCATATATACCTTAACACATAACCTGGAAGTGATCTTATTCAAAGTTTTAGTGCACTTGTTTTTTGATTTCCACCTGTCACATGAGGTCAGGTGTGCAGTTTTCTACTTATGGTGTCATGTTGGCACTCAGAATATTTCGATGTTGAAGCATTTTGAAATTAAGGTTTTTGAATTAGGGATGTTTAACCTGTATTAAGATCTGTTTTGGGGACTGGGGTTGTAGCTCAGTGGTAGAGTGCTTGCCTAGCATGTGTGAGGCACTGGGTTCGATTCTCAGCACCATATACAAATAAGTAAATAAAGGTCCTTCAATAACTAAGAAAAAAATTAAAAAAAAAAAAAAAAAGATCTGTTTATACCTACAGAACACTTGTGACATCCCATGTTGTGTGGGTTCTTGCCACACTGACATCCTATTCTTCAGATCTATCAGTGGGATGCCCCTACAATTCAGTTAAATTCTCATGCTGTCTACCTGGAGTTTATGTCATTACTCTTAGGTTTAATGACTCAGTCCAATATGATTGTCCCCACTCCAGGTGCTAATCCTATACTATGTGAAGTACTGCTACACTTGGTGGTAAACTGATAGAAAAAATATATATACTGTGAATCCCAAAGCAACCTCTAAAAAAACATAAAAAATTATAGTTAATGAAATGATTAAGGAAATAAGATGGGATCTGTGAGGCTGGGGTTATGGCTTAGTTGGTGGAGTGCTTGCCTAGCATGGGTGAGGCACTAGGTTCAATCCTCAACACCACATAAAGATGAATGAGTGAAATAAAGGTATTGTGTCCATCTGTAACTAAAAAATATTTTAAAAAAAGATGGTATCTGTGAACATATATTTCCTCTCTGGATCCAGTTCCTGGTACAGAGTTTGTAAAACCTTTGTAACTTGCATCTTTTACAATATTTGATCTTGGTCCTCCATTCCTCCTATTAGACCTTGTAAGACCCTTACAGTCTCTGGACCAATGAGTATCTTTGTATGTTAATAAGATGACTTGGCAGCTGGAGTCCTTAGATAACTTCAGGATGGGAGCTGATTGTCAGAATAACCAACCAAGTGATCAGAGGGCTGGAACTTTCACAACTCTTCCTCCTGGCCACCAGGGAGGAAAGAAGGGCTGAAGACTTGAGTTCAGTCACCAATGGCCATTGATTTTATCAGTCATGCCTACATAATAGAAATACCATAAAAACCCTATGACAGTATTTTTGGAGTTTCTAGGCTGGTGAATTCATAGAAGGTGTGCCAGAAAGGTATATGGATGCTTTGTGCCCTATCACCTCCCCCTATCCCAGTACTTTGCCCTCTGTAGCTCTTCAGTGCAGCTTTTCCTGAGTTAAACTTTCTGAGATTCCCCCATTAATGCCTGAAACTGCACATAATACCGAACCTACCCATATAGTGCTTTTTCCTGTACATATATACTTTACGGATTTAATGCCTTTTTCATCTTAAGTAAGTACTTACTATGCATTGGGGCCGTAATTTTTATAGTTTGAAGTACAGCAGCAAAATAACATGGATTTCTTTCTCTTTCACAATTTCATGAATAGATTTCTTCTTACTGTGGATCTTAACAGCCTCATTTTTTTTTTCCCCCTTTAACTAAGTTGAGAACTTTCACCTTTTCAATGAAAGGAAGCACTTTTTTTTTTTAGTTCTCGGCGGACACAACGTCTTTGTTTTTTGCATGTGGTGCTGAGGATCGAACCCGGGCCGCACGCATGCTTGGCAAGCGCGCTACCGCTTGAGCCACATCCCCAGCCCCAAGGAAGCACTTTTATAGTTTTCCTTTGGCATATCTGAATTCCCTGCATTACTACTTTTGTACTTTAGGACCATTGTTAAGTTAAATAAGGGTTATATGAATGCAAGCAACAGCATTTAAGTTGATGACTATTTTCTTATTTTGTTTTACTTCTAAGGAAGTGGGAAAACTCTTGCCTTTGCCATCCCAATGATTCATGCAGTGTTGCAGTGGCATAAGAGGAAACCTTTGCCCATCCCAAGTAACACTGGAGTGCCACTTGGAGAGACTTCGGCTGGAGCTGAGACTGGATCACCAAGTGAGGCCACTACTGGGTCTGGAATGTTGCCTGATGAGACAGTAATTGAGAGTGAAGCTCTGCTCCCTGAGGCTGGAACTGAGGTCGGAGGCAAGATCAGTGCCTCAGTCTCTGACCAGGCACCATTCTGTGATGATGATGCTGGTGAAGGCCCTTCTTCCCTGATCACAGATAAGCCTATCCCCAAACAGAATGAGGACAAAGAGGAAAAACTTGATGAAGAGCAGACTGGAAAGTTAAAACAGGAGTTGGTAGATAGCAAAATTGCTCCCTGTAAATCGCATCCAAAGCGTCCTCTGCTTGGCCTGGTTCTGACTCCTACTCGAGAGCTGGCCGTCCAAGTCAAACAACATATTGATGCTGTGGCCAAGTTTACAGGTGAGGTTTAGTTTCATTTAATATGTTTCCTGAGCAAATCCACATTCCAGGGATGAAGATGAATAAGCTGCCGTTCTTGTCAGCTAGGAGAAACCTTTCTCCTGGAATTAAGCCCTGAAGAAAATTAATTGAGTGACATTTTCTCAGTCCTCCCAACAGTACTACATAGCTTAAGTCATTCTAGATACATAGGAAAACAGTTAATATGTTGGATATAATGGATGCTTAGGTCAGGGGTTAGCAACACAGCTTGCTTTTGTAAGTAAAGTTTTATTGGAACATAACTGCACCAGGGGTTACATATGGTTTGTGGCTGCTTTTGTACTATAAAGACAGAGCAGAATAGAGTTAGTTATGACAGACCATCTGGCCAGTGAGGTTGCTAATGACTCCCCCCCTCCCAAAGTTTGGTGACCCATGCCTTAGAGTAAGACCTTAATTTTCTCAGGGGGCTCCTTTGAGGAAGGAGATTTACAATGGAAATTTGGTTATCAAGTTGTCGTTATTCACACTTTATCTGCATTATCCTCTGTTCATTCGTTTGTTGAATACTGTGAGAAGTCCTCCATTAGAGAGAAAAACAGCGCACTAGGCATTAGAGGAACTTCACATTAATGCTAATGAGGGGAATGGGAAGGGTTTTCAGAAGGTATGTCAGAGCTGCAGGTAACATCTTTCCCAGCATTGTAGTGCAGCACTGCTCATGTTTCCCAGAGCTTGACTGGGTTCAAATCCAGACCTTCTGTTGTGATTGGAGGGAGGAAGTAGAAAAAAATGAGATTGGAGAAGTAGGCAGGCCCAGGTCACAGAATACTTGGATAATTCCTTTAGGAGTAGGTTCAGCACTCAGGCCAGTACTATCTTTTAGCACTTCTGGAAGTGGGGAGCTGTTCTGGTGACTGGGCCATTCTGGGGGTGCTATATTAGCCATGTAAAAGAATAAGCAGCCAGACTGAATAATAGCATCCCTATGTTTTCTGTCCTATAGGAATTAAAACTGCTATTTTGGTTGGTGGCATGTCCACACAGAAACAGCAGCGAATGCTGAACCGCCATCCTGAGATTGTGGTGGCCACTCCAGGTCGGCTGTGGGAGCTAGTTAAAGAAAGGCACCCTCATTTGAGCAACCTTCGGCAGCTCAGGTGAGAAATGGTACCTCTTCCTTTCTACTTTACCCACTCTGAAGTGAGCCTGAGGTGACATGATGCTATGTGCAATGCCTTCTCCCTGTCAAAAGAATGCCACAGGATAGTACCAGCCAGGCCTAGGCCTTTAGAGAGCCAAGCATGCAAAGGGAGGCCCTGGTAGTGACGGTGGGGTGCCTGCATGTGTGAGTGTGTGTGTGGTTGGGGTAGGAGTAGAGTACTGCTGTATGATTTCTGTGACCCACCACCAACCAGTGATGTGGCTCTTTCTGGATCTACAGGTGCCTGGTAGTGGATGAGGCTGACCGAATGGTTGAGAAAGGTCATTTTGCTGAGCTCTCACAGCTGCTGGAGATGCTTAATGATTCCCAGTACAATCCAAAGAGACAGACACTTGTTTTTTCTGCCACACTGACACTGGTACATCAAGCTCCAACTCGAATCCTTCATAAGAAGCACATAAAGAAAATGGACAAAACTGCCAAACTTGACCTCCTCATGCAGAAGATTGGCATGAGGGGCAAGCCAAAAGTCATTGACCTCACAAGGAATGAGGGTACAGTTGAGACACTGACGGAGACCAAGATCCATTGTGAGACGGACGAGAAAGACTTGTATCTGTACTACTTCCTGATGCAGTATCCAGGTCGCAGCTTAGTGTTCGCCAACAGCATCTCCTGTATCAAACGGCTCTCTGGGCTCCTCAAAGTCCTGGATATCATGCCACTCACCCTGCATGCCTGCATGCACCAAAAACAGAGGCTCAGAAATCTGGAGCAGTTTGCCCGTCTGGAAGAGTAAGTCAAGAGCCTGTCTCCATGGGCTGGGGATATAGCTTAGTTGGTAGAGTGCTTGCCTCGCATGCATAAGGCTCTGGGTTCAATCCCTAGCACCACCAAAAAATAAAAGCCTGTTTCCAGAGACTGGGCCAGAGGGCCAGGCTGGTAGGGAGAACAGTGGAAGCTACTTTCTGTCATAAAGTCTTTATCTATAGAAGGTAGTTTGTTTTGTCGCTCAGTCCCGCACAGCATTGGCAAGGTCACCCTCATTTAGTATTTGGTTGCTATTAATGTCTTACAGAAACTTTTAAAGAGTAGGTGATAACCTACTCTTATTGAACACACAGACATAGTCTTGTGCTGGCACTTTAGATGCATCTCCCCATTGTTTTACTTATCTTAACATCCTTGAGAATCAGCAGAATAAATTCTGCCAAGAGCAGAGACTTTGCAATCAGAATACCTGGGATCAAATCTTGGCTCCTTTACTTGTATATGGTCGAGTTTTTTAACTTCTCTATGCTTCATTTTCTCATTATTAGGATAATAATAGAAAGTACCTCAGGGTTGTTATAAGGATAAGGTGGTTGAAAATTTGTTCATGTAAAATGTTTGGAACAGTTTCTGGCATATAGTATGTGCATACTAAATATTATCTTTAATAATTGCTAGTCCAGCTGTCATTTGTTTTCATTGTCACTATTTTCATTTTATAAATGAAAAAAAAAATGAGATATAGAAAAGCTGATCCACTTACCCAAGTTTTTTCAGCCTAGAAGTATAGAACTGGGTATCAGACAAGTCTGTCAGACCCTAGGGCACATGTCGTTTGTCATTTGCCTCATTCACTTCTCTGCAGGAACCGGGGGGGCCTTATGTCACCACAGAGTGTAGCATGTTAGTTGGGTCAGTGGGATCCAGATTTGGATCCTGGCCTATGCACCTGAATAGACCTGTCTGCACCTTGGGAAGCTAATTTTTCTGAGCTTCAGTTTCTTTACATATAAAAGGAGACAATAGTATTATCTTGTAGGGTGGTTGTAAGGATTATGGAGTGCTCAGCAGATAGTGGGAATTTAAATAATGATTGCTTTTAGTTATAAATGTGCTTTCCATCTCCACCACAGCTGCGTTCTCTTGGCAACAGATGTGGCAGCCCGGGGTCTGGATATTCCTAAAGTCCAGCATGTCATTCATTACCAGGTAGGGATATCTGGGGGTTTGAAAGCATCTTCCTACATTGAATGGGGAATTTAAAGCAAAGTTTGGAGGAAGGAGGAGAAATTATTGTTCTGAGGCCTCCACAACAGGTAATAACCACTAGCATCTAAAAACCACTGATGTCACTGATAAGATTCAGTCTCAGAAGTTGTAGTCCAATGTCAAAGAGCCCTTCCTTCCAAGCTACTTAATATCATCAAGTTAGAATCTTAGTGTTTTCCATGCAATGGAAAATATATAAGTTAAGTTTTCTGTTGCTATTATAGAATACTTCAGACTGGGTTATTTACAAAGAAAAGCAGCTTGTCTTGGCCCATGGTTCTGGAGGCTAGAAATAGAAAGTCCAGTATCTGTTCAGCTTCTGTTTGGGAGCCTCAAGGTGGAAAGGTGTAATAAGCAGGCAGCACCTGCAAAGGGAAAACAGAATAGAGACAACCATGCTTTGTAACAACACATTCTAGTCCCTTGCAAGCAAGAACTCGTTCCCTTGAGATGGCATTAATTTGTTCATGAAACCTCCACCCAAACACTTCCCACTAGGCCTCACCTCTAACACTGCTGAACTGAGGAATTAAGACACAACTTGAGTTTTAGTAGAGACAAACCATGTTCAAACATGTCAGCATATCGAATGGTTACCCTGATGTAGAAAAGTGTGAAAGTATTGTAGTTAAGATCTCCTTTGGCTTAAATCCCATCTTTGTAACCCTGAACAAGATATTTAATCTCTCCGTTCCTCAGTTTTCTTTTTTGTTAAATGACAATTATTGTAGTATCTAATTTGTAGGATTCTCATTAAGGTAAAATAAGGTAATTCATGGAAAGAGTTTAGGAAACCACCTGTCACATCAGAAGCACTTACTAAATGTTAGCATATGTTGGTAGTAGCAGAGATATTAGTGTAAGCTTGTAGTTGTGGCTAGGAGTATGTGTTCCAAAGCCAACTGCCAGGTTTGCATTCTCCACACTCATGCCTCATAGTTGACTGGCTTGGGCATATTATTATAGTACTCCTGTTGCAGAATCATTGTAAAATGGAACTAATAATGCTGCCTGCCAGAGAGGGTGGTTATGAGAACTGAATCGAGCTGCTGATGAAGCACCTATAGTGTAAGTACTCGATAAGTGGTAGTTATTATGATATCTTTATTATTATTTTTCCTCTTTAATTCTTTGCTCTTATAAAAATATTTTAGGGTACTAGTTTCAGTTTAGCAAATCTCTGCTTCTGTTTGGGGAAGGGGCTATGGGTTAGTCTTTGTGGGAAATACCAAGGTGAACCTAATACAGCATCAGTTCTTAGGAGGTGTCAAGTCTAGCAGAACGAGTAGATGGCCATCACTGTGATTTAAGGCAAAAGGTATTAGAAAAGAGGTAATTTCTAGTTTGGGAGATGGGAAAGTGCTTTCCAGAGGTGCGTGGCATTTAGTTCAGAGGACATTGGGCTAGAGTTTAAAGAGGGATATGTTTAGAGAGGAGTACTTGAGTAGTTGCTGAGGATGGAAGGAAATGCACTGGGGGCAGGTCACTGAAGGACTTTTATCCTGTAAGTGAAGAATGGCAAATAGATCTTATTTCTAGAGCCATTAGGAGCAGATCATTCTAGAATTTTGTATTGAAAACAATACTGAAATGCAATCTGGGCCCAGTGGAGAAGACTCTGTGTTTCATTAATGGTGTTTGCCTTGAGGCTGGGGGAGAGAGGGGTGTCAGCACCATGCCACATTATCATGGGTAAACATCCGGTATATGTTGGAATAGAGGCAGTGTAGCCTAAGAGCATGGTCTTTACTGCTGAGCTGCTTCATAATAAATTCCGACTCCACCACTTAGGTGACCAAGGGGGGGTTGTTTTGATCTCTCTGGGTTAGATTCCTGGTCTATAAAATGTGGATAATCATAAAGTATTTCATATTGTTATTATAAGGAATAAATGGGATAATACATGCAAAGTGCTTAGAATTTTCTGGCACAATGCAGCTACTCAATAAATGTTGGTGTTAGTACCATCAGTCAGTCACCTGTGCAAAGTTAACGAAGAACCTGTGGAGTTTCTTTAGCTGGAAGAGATTATGATCAGAGATGAGACTCAAGAAGATGACACTGTCAGCTCAGTCCAAGGCAGGAACAGTAGGAGTATGGAGGACTAGAGATCAAATAAGAAGGGACTGTCATGGTCTACCTGAGTAGGCAGAAGGACCTGAGCCAGGGTAGGGGGCATGGTAGAGCAAACCATGCACAATGAATGGGCTAATCCTAGGGACAGTTTGAATGTGGGCCTAAGGGAGAAGGTTCGTGATGCTAGAAAGATTTCTACCTACCTGGCTGGCTTGGAGGAGGGTTTGGTTTGGGGATCTGGCCATGAGGGGAAGAACAGTATTTGGCACCAGGTGCTGACCCCAGTTCCTGCTTGGCAGGTCCCTCGCACCTCAGAGATTTATATCCATCGAAGCGGACGAACTGCTCGAGCCACAAGTGAAGGCCTAAGCCTGATGCTGATTGGGCCTGAGGATGTGATCAACTTTAAGAAGATTTACAAAACCCTTAAGAAAGATGAGGACATTCCACTGTTCCCTGTGCAGACAAAATACATGGATGTAGTCAAGGTAAAAGAAAAAAATTCAAACCCCAGTGCTAAGAGGGAACCCTCTACTCCTCACAGAGCACTTTGCTGAGATTCCAGCATCCTTACTCTTGGAAACCAAGGTTATGTCCTGCACACAGCTGAATGGGGGAATCTGTGAAAAGGGAGAAAAGGGGAGTGACCAAAGGTATGAGGTATATTCTCCCTCATCCATTTTTTTCACTCTGGTCCCAAGGTCACACCTCCATCTCTACTAGAGAGTGCAGTGGGCTTGGCCAAATGGGTTTCCTATCAGAGGGCTGTGAGCAGCAAGTTAAATGTGTCTCATTGAAGTAGACACTAAAGATTTTGGGGGGCTGGTTATGTGGCTTAAGTGGTAGCGCGCTCGCCTGGCATGCGTGCGGCCCAGGTTCGATCCTCAGCACCACATACAAACAAAGATGTTGTGTCCGCCGAAAACTAAAAAAAAAAAATTTAAAAAAAAAAAAGAAAAAGATTTTGGTACATCCCTGAAACAGAAGCCAGTAAATCCTGCCTTGGAAGTTCATGCTAACTCAGTGGCACACATTTGTGAGTGATGCTTACTGTGGACCACAGTGTGTCAGGGACCAAAGCAAAGTGGGTTCTCCCCAGGAGTTCACCAGCCTGTGAGCAGGCCTGTCCGTGCTAAAGTTCAGGTACCAATGGAGCACTGTGGTGTTAGTTGGTATGTGGCTACTGAGGGACCAAAGGCATTGAATGGTTCAAGGACTGGTGTGTACTCTGGCTCCAAAGGAATATTAGCTCTGTGGGGAAAGGTGGGGGATGATGGAAAGGTAGAATTCAAAGAGAATTCCTTACAAGGAGGACTGAAAGCCACCCTTGCTTTTCATGGTTCTTGACTCCTGCATTACATGATCTCTCCCATTTGGGGAGGACGGGGAAAGATTCTTGTCACTGTAGTCTAACCCCCAAATTATGAGGAGAGTTGTAGAACTAGCTGTGGCCTCTCCCCCTACCTGTAGGTTGGCAGTTGGGTTGGGCTGGACTTCCAAGGAGACATTTAGGGTTTATCCTTGGGAGAGCTGAGGCCTGTGATTGGATATGTGCATGTGTGTATAGTGATTGCCCTCTGGGCTTTTATCAGGTTTATCAGGAACCCAAGCAGATGCACTTCAGTAGGAGCTGAGCTGCATCACTCTGACCACTTATCTCAGGAACTTTTGAGGGGTAGGTGGATTGTGCCTGGGATTGAACTCAGGAACTCGACCGCTGAGCCACATCCCCAGCCCTATTTTTTATTTTATTTAAAGACAGGGTCTCACTGAGTTGCTTAGCACCTCTTTTGCTGAGTTTGGCTTTGAACTCATGATCCTCCTGCTTCAGCCTCCCAAACCACTGGGGTTATAGGCCTGTGCCACTTTGCCCGCTGGGAATACAATTTCAGTGAGACTTTGCTTCCCACAGACCTGAACTCCCATCAAATGAATACTGTGTTCCTTTCCCCCAGGAGCGAATCCGTCTAGCTCGACAGATTGAGAAAGCCGAGTACCGGAACTTCCAGGCTTGTCTGCACAACTCTTGGATTGAGCAGGCAGCAGCTGCCCTGGAGATTGAACTGGAAGAAGAGATGTATAAAGGTAAGTCCTTTGGGCTGGATGGGAGTTAAGGAAGGATTCAGCTTTTCCTTTTATCCCTCAGCTTTTGCCTTGTCAGAACCATCTATACTGCTGTGAGCCCTGTCAGAATCAGCAGAGCCCTTTCCTCCTTTGCTGATGGTCCCTAATCCCAGATGAACTGGATGTCCTTGGCCTGTCTGTTCCTGTATCACCTGTCTGGAGCTCTAACTGCCTGCGTCCTGCATTGGACATGCATAGTGCAGGGATCAGGCCCTCTCATCAGGCAGCCCATGTTTGCTGCCAGCCCATTCCCTTAACTGACTATGTGACCAGTCAAGCCTCTCTGCTGTATCTTACTTTCCTCATCTATAAAATGGAGGTAATAAACTACCTCATAGGATTGAAGATTGATTAAGGAGTATAAAGTGTGTATAATAGAGCCTGGCAAACAAAGTCTATGATACTTCTTAAGTTATATTTATCATTATTATTACTACTATACCTATCTTCCACACTGACAAAGCATTTCTGTGTCACCATCTCCTTTGATCTTGTCCACAAGATTGATGGCATGAATAAATCAGAATTACTAGAGGCTCACAGAAAGAGGGGATTTGTGTTGTGAAACAGCTTCCCCACCAGCAGTGCCTGAGCCCCCTCTATATGGATTCAGACTGTGGGTCTGCACAGTCCCTGCTTAGGAAAACTTCGGAGTCTCAGAAGCAGAACCGCATCTAGAATTGATGGCACCAAGGTTCCTTCCATCCCATCAAGGATGCAGCTGAGCTGAGTTGATGGCATCCTAGTGTCAGAGGCCGCAGCTTCAGAAACAAGCTTACTGCTGTCCTTTCATGGAAGCCAGGAACCAAAGCATTGGTTGTGATGACAACAAGCAAGTTCTTGTAGCTCAGGCCTGGGGTTTAGGTGAAGGTGTGGAGGCCCTGGCCTTCCCTCCTGAGGACATGACAGGGATAGAGTCCTTTGGCTAGGCCCACCTCTGCACATGCAGTCCCAGCACTGGGTGAGGTGCAGGAGGGCCAGGCTGCAGAGAAATATTCACTGACTCCTGAGGGATTGGTGGTACCAGTCATGTTGCCAGGCCCCAGATGGGCAGTAAGTGGAGGCAGGAAGGAAGCCGATCTGCCGCTGGAGTCTTGCATTCTGGTCTGTTTGACAGCTAGCTCTGTTTCCGTAGGCAAGTGACCCCTCTAAATCCAAGCAGCCTTTTCTGTAAAATGAAGATGATTTCTTTCTTAGAAGGGTTTTATAAGGAATAAAGGACAGGGTGGTCCTGTGTATTCCTCCTAAACAGAAGTCCACGCTATTCACAGATCCCATCAAGCTAACTTGCCTCCCTAAAAGATTCTGGAAGGTTTACATTTTTTATTGTATTATCCATTGAATCCTAGTAAATATGAGCTTGTTTGTGTTCCCTCTAGGAGGAAAAGCTGACCAGCAAGAAGAGCGTAGGCGACAAAAGCAGATGAAAGTCTTGAAGAAGGAGCTTCGTCACCTGCTCTCCCAGCCATTGTTCAAAGAGGACCTGAAAACCAAGTATCCCACTCAGTCTGGCAGACTGCCCCAGCTCACAGCTGCCCCAAGGACTGGCGAGTCAGCACTGAGCTGCCTCTCCAAACAGAAGAAGAAGAAGAAGAGGCCAAAAGAGCAGCAGCAAGGACTGCCGCAGCCAAGTACAAGTGCAGAGTAACTGCCCCTGGTCAGTGTTGGTGTCTGCACATGGTGTCTGTTCTCTGGTTGTATGCGAAAAGCTTCTTCCCACCCTTGTGCTTCACTCAGTTTCAACCCATTAGGAAAATTTCCTGCTCTTTCCCCATAGCAGGAGGAGTCTCAGGCAGGTTTACATTGTTTTGGAGTAAATCCTGCACAGCAGCTTGTTGTTCTGTATTCCAGTGTATACAGGCTTCTTATGTGTCACAGGCTTCTTTGATTTCCTGAATTAAAAACAATGGTCAGAGACAGAATGTCTTCTTATATTTGTAGCCAGGAAATGGGGTGTGCAGTTTCCTAATTAACTTAGTGGTTCCCCTGGGTCAGCACAGTGCTAGTTCCTGGAGAGGGTGGGAACCGTATCGTAGGCCTTGGCAGCTGGTCACTGGAGCACATTGCTCTAAGACCGCAGCACGTATTCCTGCCCTTGGCCATAGCGGCACCCTACCAGCCACCTAGCTCTGGGCCATTCCCTGCTGGCCAAAACAGCTTTCCCCTCAACCTGGATGCCTGTGCACTCTCCACCCTGCTGTGTCCTCCAGGAGCAGCAGTGCTCTCCCTGCAGTGCACTTCAGTGCCCTGGTCCCTCCTCAGAGCACCTGCTGTAGCATTCCCTGGGCTGAGGTCCAGGGCGACTGGGCCCTTGAGGCTTGCATCAGACCTGGTGTAAATTTGTGCTGAGGGAACGAATGTCCTGGTGCTGTCCCAGCTTTGCCCAGGGTCATTCCCTAGGGGAGCACCCATAGCTGCCACAACATAGGAGGAGCACAGATCTCTGCACAGCTCATCTGGATGTTCACGCAGAGCACACCTGCTTGGTCCACGGGGCCCTATGGGTTTGAAGAGGGTACACAAGAGGACCCTGGCCTCCCTCAGCCTTGAAAGTTTGGGAGGATGGCAGCAGGATTCCCTGAGCCCCTCTGGATAAATGACAGGACACTTGGCCTTGTGCCTGAACAGATTCAGGTAGCACTGTCAACTAAGTGCCAGCTGTTATTAGATGCTTTTTATCTATTTTGATTATTAGTTCAGTCTTCCTTAAAGCCAAGGCAAAGCTTAAGTGAGGAATCTGAGGCTACGCTCAGGGCCACACAATAGCCAAGTGGGATTAGAACCGGAGAGCATCTGCCCTCTGGACACAGGGCAGGTTCAGAAAACTGCTTTTTTCTTGGGAAACAGCAGTGTCACCAGGGAATACACCTTCCTGGCTCCCAGTGTCAACTGGTGACCTGAGCAGGAGGAGAAAGCGCCCCTTTGTGGGAGGTCATCTCCTGACATGTGCCAGAGAGCAGGGGAACTCCACTCTCCAAATGAGGCAGACACAGTGGGGTCAATAAGCAGGTTTAAGGTGCTTGAGGAGCACCTGGGCCATGGGAGGCCTAAGGCCATTGTCATAGGCCAGACATAGATTCTTGAGAGAGCCAGCTTTCCAGGCTGTTCTCTCAGCTGGTGTGGAGAGGTTTGGGAGAGATCATGTGGGCAGAGCCTCCCGAGTGTCCTGGACCACCCATTAAGTAAGGAACATTCCTCCTGCATAGTTCACTCCAATACAGAGCCCTGTAGCAGGGTGGTATAGCCCTTGGGGACATGCCAGGTACTCAAAATAAAGAAGCTGGGACAAAAGTTGTTTATGGAAAACATTTTAATGTTAGGAAACTTTTCACTGGCTGCCCAGGGAAGCAGCAGGGTATGACCTCTGAGCATTCACTGGGCCACAGCCCCTGCCTCCCACTACTGCTCATGGTGGCAGCGTGTTGGCTTAGACTTGTCTGATGGTTCCCCTGATGTTCCTACTGTTAGGGAAGCCACAGTCACTACCAAGGTGGCAGGTTTCCCCATCTAGCAGTGCTCTGCTCCCTGTGTCCCATGGGTAGAGCACCGTCAGGTGTGACATGTTTTCATGTACGTGGTTTCACCACTGTGATACCTGCTGTCTCTCTTGCAAATGTGAGGATGAGCTCAGAGAGGTGAAGAGACTTGATCAAACAACACAAGTGATGAGAGGCACAGCTGGTATTTGAACCCAGGTGTCAGGTTTTAGAGCCCTTTCATTTGTGCTTAAAATGGGAAACCAGCCCAAAGCACGCACACTGCTCCTCCTGTTGCTAAATAGTTCCCTTCAATTATTTCCTCTGGAAAAAAAGCATACACATGCAGTTGTAATTCACACCCTAAAAGCAACTTCCTTCCAGCATTTGGTCTGGAAAGAGGCGGCTCTGTGGGGACAGCAGGTCACCCAGGAAGTGGGGGTGCCAACCTGACACCATTCAGACAAACCAGGTGACCACATGGCTTCCTGAGTCTTGCCACGCCTCTTCCTCCCCAGTTCTTTCCCTGAGACAAAGGTCTGAGGAAAGATGTGGAGGCAATGAGGGCAGGTGGTTTGAATTTGGCCGGTGGGTTTATGTAAAAGGAGAAAACCAGAGGATACGACCACGGAGATGACATGACCTGCTTCTGCCAGACTGTGGGCATCCTGATCCTAACTGGCTGATTCTCTCCTAGAAAAGGGCCCAGTGCAGCTCTGTGCAGCTCACCTGACCTTGGCCTGGAAGCCAAGGTCAGGTGAGCCACACAGAATATCACAGCCACAAAAGCAGTGAATTGGTAGCTACGGCTGGCTTCTGCTGTGCTTAAGAGCTCAGCTGGAGTGCCCAGGACCCATCTCACAACCCCCTGGAGCGGCCCGGGTATTAGCCAGCATCGTGTGTTCATGCCCTTCAGTGTGGAAAAGGACACCGTGGGATCTTGTCTGGCAGATGATACCAGAAGATACACCGAGTCTTGCGGTACTTGTCTTGGGTACTTGTCCTACCCAGAGCAGGGTGGGTTACAACAAATATAGAGATGACAGTCAGGTGGCATCCTGTGAAAGAGGGACATAATCACTTAGCTTGAGCCCGTGAGTCCAAATGCCAATGAAGGACAGTGGGAACCAGGGCCCACTTGGAACTAAAGCACCCCAACTCTGAGAATGCTGCTGGCTTTCATCAAGGCAAGAGTGATACAAATGTGACGATTGTGTCAAGACTTAGGAGTCTGCTGCCCAGTCCTGCGTAGACTGTTAGCAGACTCCCTCAGTAGCACCAATAGATTCTAACAAATCCCTGCACAATGAAACCTGTGAGAAAATGGCCTTCCATTAAATAGGGACCCCAGAAGGTGATTCTACACCCTCTGTCTCCCTGTAATCCTGCAGCAAACAGGTGGTTGGCAGCACCGCAAACCAGCCAGTGTCATTATGCTCCACTGCTGGGGCGTTGCCTGCCAGCCTGGGGGGGGACTCATAGGGGTCCTGGGGCAGCAGGGCGAAGAGCTTCCTAAGTGGGGGGCATGTCCAGGTGGACGAGTGAAGAAGCTGCTAGCCAGGGCTGCCAGGCCGTCTTCACCAAGGAAATCTGCCAGCGTCCACGGCTGCTCTTCTGTTCTCTCCCACCAACCCCTCGTCAGGCCATAAAGAAAACGGGTGAGAGGAAGGAGCCAAAGACTGCCTTGCAAAATGACTGTTCATCTGGAGTCCACAGCTGCAAGCTCCCCTTCCTTGATGTAATCTAGGACTTACTGGGGCTGGCAGGACACTTGCGGCTTCCTAGTCCCAGCCATGCACACACAGATTTGGGTGCAGACCCTAGACTTCATCTAGTCTTTAAAAGCCAGGCTGTTCTCCCCTGAGAGGTAGAGGGACTCCAACAACCTGAGTTTCATTTTGAAGGCTAAAGGCCCTTTGCTGGACTTTGGTATAAAAGTCTCTCTTTCTCTGTTAAGTGAAGGGTGGGAAAACAGGCCCATCATGAATGGAAGGAACCACAAGGAAGCCCTCACCTTCAGTCAGCCATCCAGCAAGCCCAGCCTGACAAGACTGGACTGACCTTGACAGCTTCAGGTCAATCACCAAGTCAATAGCTGACTTGAGGTTTGCCTCCTGGACCTGGCAAGGAGAAACACAAGTTCCTCGTTTTTACACAACAGAATGTCCACACTGGCAGGAACCTCCTCCAGATGAACAAACAGGTCCAAAGAGGGCAGGTGACCCACACAGGGTCTCACGGTTACTGGCTGGCATGCGGAGCCAGGGATCCTGGCTTTCTGGCCCAGAGTTAGAAGGTATTTGATCCTTCGTAAAATAAACACAAAAAATACACGAAGTTACCACCATCCATAGTGGGCAGGCCTCATTCCCATGGCTCTGCCCAAAAGGCTGTACATGTTCTAGTTAGAGTCCAAATCGCTTAAAAAACTGAAAAGCCGGCATGTTCCATTTAGAGTGCAGTCCCGTGAGGTGAAGGTTCCACTGCGTGGCCTAAAGTTAATCAATGTTTATCAGCTGCATAGAGGATGTTGTAGTGGGATGTTTTATAGAGCAGGTACACGGAAGGGACGGCAGCCTCGGGGAACACGTGGTGGTTCAGGGCGGTGTCCATCTCGTCCACATATTCCACTTGCAGGGCGATGTTCAGCGCCTGGGACAGGGCTGTGATCTGGATGTGGTCACATTCCATGGCCATGGGCTCCACTTCCTGCAAAGCCAAAATGAAAAACAAACCAGCTTAAGAGGGAGGCCCTGTAGAGGACAGGTGGGTTCAGCCTTGGCTCTCTGGGCCACGGTTACAGACTCTGTGCTGGGACAGGATCTCACAACCATGCGTGAGGTAGGAGCTGACCTCACTGCAGAGGAGGCTGAGGCTCTAGAGAAAGCGACTCAGTGGGAGATCACTGGAGCTGCAGATGCGGAATTCCAAATGAGGAATCTGAAAAGGGGGCTGGAACTTTTCAGGTTGTCATCAAAGATTCAGGGATGAAAGGACCCTGTCATCAAAGGCTTCCAGGCCAAAGTGCTCAGGGAGACAGGCCAGAGGGTGGGTGGGTGAGTATCTGAGTCTGGATGCTGACGAGACCATGGAGAAAGGCAGTAGAGGTGGCAGATGTGTCCCACAGAGAGGCCAGCTGCTACTTAGGGCCTACTGCTGTTGCCATGAAGAGTTAGGGCCTCGGGCTTGATCTTCTGATTTTTTAGAGACATCCAGATATTCATATAAAAATTACCCAATTGTTAAATACTGGCCCCTCCTTCAGAAAAATACACCGTTAACCAAAAACATATCTGGGGGCCAAGGTGACTCTGAGATTTTGTAAACAGGCTGGTCCAAAGCCCTGGTTTTCCAGGGGGAAATGCCCAGGGTGGGAAAGTGACTTGCCCTAAGTCACCTGGATCAGGCAGCTCCAGGAGGCCCGAGTGCTGCTGCGAACCCAGCGCAATTTGAATTGCAAGTGTAGACCTGACGCCCACCATCCCCTGGCCAGGGACAGTGGTGCTAAAGTTTGCAACAGATGGACAAGTGCAGAGCCCAGGGGCGGGGCTGTGTCCCCAAGGCCTGAGACCCTGGGGACCTACATGAGTGCAGAAGTCCTTGATGTCCATTTCCTCATCGATGAAGTGCCGGAAGAAGTCGGCTCGGTTCTTGATGAAGGCTGATGTGAGCAGGCGCAAGAACTGCACGATGTGGTCGGAAGAGCTCTGGTCGTTGAACACCTTGAGCAGGCTGGACACGGAGCCGTCCCTCTCCACCAGCTCCACCACACTGTAAAACTGCACCCCGCTGGCCGTCAGCAGGGGAGACCCAGCAGAACCCACCCAGGGGCTCCCTACGGGTTCACTTTGAGATTCTCGGGCCGTGGTAGGACAGCATTCTTAGAGTCTGCCAAGGCCAAGCAATGGGGTCAGTGTGTCAGACCAGAGGCGCTGCAAGGGACAGGCACAGGCCCCTCCACCACATGGGCAGGGTTCCTCCACCTCACATTCAGCGTGGCACAGGGCTAGGAGTCCTGGAAGCTGCCCCTTTACTAGTAGATGGGGACAGCAAGGAGGGCAGGGCACTAGGCCCCCTGTGCCCACACATGCCACCAGCAGGAGCAATCCTGAACCTCCCTAGGCCCAGATGGGAGGAGACAGAGGTCCCAGGTGCAGAGCTGCAGGTGCAGAGCTGCAGGCCCAGGGCTCAGCAGGGCATTCCTGCCCGCTCCACAGTGTGGAGGGCCCTGGCTCCCCTGCAGTGTGGCCCTGGTGAACTCACAGCATTGAAGAAGTTTCGGAACTTGTGCTCCTCAAAGCCGGCAGCCAGAAGGTCACTTGGAGTCTGTAGGACACGCTCTTTGAACCTGAAGGCCAGTAGACTGGGTGATTACGGGAGAACACAGGGTGCCACCATGAATGACCACTGCTCAGCCCATGCCAACCCCACACACACCGAGGGGGTACAGGAAGAGCACCTGTCCACCTCTCCAAGCACTCCACACTGACCATCTCCTGTCCCCACGTGACCACCCGGGAGTCATCTACCGTGCTGCAGTGGAGGAGGTGAGGGACTCGTCCCCCTCTCTCAGAGGCCTGCTGTCCTCCTCCTTGTCCCTGTGGCCCCACCTTCTCAGTTCCATGCAACCTGCACTTGCCCCGCCCCCTCCATGGGGATCTCTGGAGTGACCAACACGCTTCTCCCATGGAATGCTCCTGCTCTGCCCATAGCACACAGACCCCCACACGTATGTCCCTTGGCACCTCACAGGCAACCCAACAGCAAGCCACGGGCCCCCACTGCCATTCCCCACTGGCACGTTCCTCCTGAAGCCCCTGCGACCCTCTGCAGGACACGCCTGAGGGGCTGCCAGAGCTGGTGTACACCCACTCGAGAGGGCTGAGTTTGCAGCCAGGTGTTCACATGGTCATTATTAAAATCCAAACGGTATAAACTTACGATGAAACACCACATACTAAAAAACAAAGAGGACAAATACTCAAAGGTCATCATTCTCTAATTATCTGGTGTCACCTATACTCATGAGGTCACGGGCCTACTGTGTCTGGTGGGCACACAGTAGGGACTACCGTGTGTGGTACCTTGGTTTCTTCCCAACTCTTTGCTGGTATTTACACCACAGAAATCGGCCAACTCCACGGATGGGGCCCCGCCCCACCCCCACCCCCACCCTATAGCTATTAAACCCTTGCCAGGACCCCGTCACCGTCCATGGTCTTGCTCTGAGTTCTGCTCCTTTGCGGAGCCTCTCACCATGATGCTGGCGGGGGCAGAACAAGGAGCCCCTGCCTGACCCCTGACTTGACTCCAAGACACACAGAGCTGACAGCAGGGACCAGGACAAGCAGAACCAAGGAACCGCAGGCTGTAGGGGAAGGGCTGCGTGCCACTCAGGGACCGAGTGAGGGGCACACGTGGCCCCTTGCCATGCTCAGTTCTCCAGCCCAGCAGCCTGTCCCCTGGGAAAGCTGACAAGGACCTGGGAAGCAGAAGGCGTCACAAGAGCCTGCCACTGCTGGAGAAGCTTCGAGCTGGGCAAGGCCTGGAGAGCCTCGGGGTGGGGGAGCTAAAACAGGAGTGGGCGTTCCTGCCAAAGGCGTCCTGGTCACTTCTGGGCCGCACACACCTGAGACCCTGATTTGACCAGGAGGTGCCACAGGGGAGGGCACAGACACAGAGCTGGATTCTGCCCACAGCTCCCCAACTCCATCAAGCTGTGGCCTCAGGCCCGGTCTGCACACACATGGGCGCCTACAGACCTCCGCTGCAGGGCTGCGTGAGGGCAGGACTTTCTACTGCTGTGGCTGCTGTTGCTCTGCCCACCAGCACCCCCTCCAGTCAGGTCCCAGGGGAACTTGAGGGTCTGACCTGCAGCAGCCTCATGGTGGCCCCTGCCTGTCCCCAGCTGTGGCCTGGGCACTGGCAGCGCTCCAGGAGGCCGCTGCAGCTCTCTGGGTCCACACATTTTGTCCCCGGCAAGGCCAGAGCACACAGCTCTGCTCCTGGATCCCTGCCCCCCACTCCTTCTCCCCTCTGCCCCTGGGCCACCCACCCCTGAGCCCCTGCCTCATTCACTCCTCACCAAGACTGTGGGCTCCTCTCTGCCAGGCCTGGGGTACATGGAGATGAGTGACTCGCAGGCCTCGCTGAGTGGGGCAAACCCTCGGGTTAGCTCCCCATCCGTGTGGGGGTCTCTGTGCCATGGGCCAACAGCATGACAAAAGAGCTGACACGGTGCACGCGTCAGGGTCTAAGTACTCACAGGAGCCGGCCACTTAATGCCCACGACAACAGCAAGCCACCACTCCCTGGGGAGAGGGAATTACAGAGCAGACATGCAGCCTTCCTGGGGCACTATGGACAGGACAGTCAGAGTCGGGCCAGAGCCCATGTCTGGCAGTGTGACAGGTGCAAGCTCCATCATCCTGATGGACCCTTTGCCTGAACGCAGGTGGCAGTAAGGGGTTGGGGAGCCTCAAGGGAGGGTTTCCTGGGCTCCTGGAGGCCTGGATATATTTCCAACAGGGAGTGGCTTGATCCCATATTTGTTTATGAAAGAAAATGCTGGTGGCCACTGGGCGCAGGGCCTGTTCCTGGAATACTGGTCTCCTAACACCCCAGTACCTGGGGAGACTTGCACTCGATGGCTCCCAGATGTTTCAGACTTAACATCACCAAAATGGAGCTCCACAATTCCCTGCCTGCCCTTTGCAGCAATGGCTACTCCAGGCTAGCACAGGGGAGGCGACTGGACCCTGTCTCCACCCACGGGCCACACTCAAGTCCTGCATGAACCTGTAGACGCCACCTTCTCAGAAAACTAGAATTGACACTTCCCTCCACGGCCCTTCCCTATGCTCCTCACACCACCATCTCTGTTCTGGACCCCTCCCCAGCCATGCCTCCTGGGCTGTGTCCCCACCATGCCTCCACCTGAACAAAGAGCCAGCAGGTCAGGTCCCCACTCTGCTCAGTCTCTAGGTGGCCTCCAGAACATTCAGCTGAAGGCCACAACCCCTAGAAAGGTCCAAGAAGCCTTGTGTGCCCTGCCCCCAACTCTGCTTTGCATTGCACCCAGCCCTGGCTCCTCAGCCACCCTGGGCCTGATTCTTCCCCACGACACTCATCGCCACCAGGCACACCAAACATGGCACCCACATACTTCCATCTTCTCCCACAGGGCACAAGCCCAACGAGGCAGGGATTTTTGTCTCTTGCTCACAACTCTATCCCCAGGCTGGAGCTGGGTCTGCATGTGGTACCTCAGATGATAACTGACAAGCTGAGGGCCGGCACCCTGGCAGGAACAGGGGTGAGGGGAACAGCGCATGTGGAGCTGGCACAGGCTTGGCTAGCATCACCCTGCTGAATGCTCATGGCAGCTCTGAAGTGCACTATACTGTCCTCCTTCCCAAATGGGGACACTAAGGCTGGAGAGGTCAGGACCTCTGCGGCATTAGCTTTGGAGGCACCCGGCCAGCTGAATACCTGGTCACACTCACTGGGGCCAGGCCAGCAGGGTGGTTCAGAACACCAGGGTAAGCTTCCTCTTCTGTGTTCCTCTCTTGTTGGCCTAGGTCACCAAGTACCCAGCCAATGTGACTTGCCTGGCTTGACCCAGACGTGCAGGGGTGCACAGGGCTGCCAAGCTCCTGGAAGGTCACTGAGCTCTGGGCAGCCCTCGCCTCTACCACAGAGGGCAGCAGGCTCCCCAGCGCCAACAACTCGCCACCTGTGCTGCCCTCCAGGACAGCCAGGGCCGACCCAGCACAGAGAACCCAGGGACACACCACCCCACGACCCACTCACTTGAGGATCTCTCTGCTCTTGCCTAGCAGAGACTCCAGGTAGGCATAGCCCAAGGCCCGGTAGAAGCAGTTCCCATCCCCTTTGGTCTTGCGGATTGCGGTGAATCTCTTGCTGAGTTCCTGTGGTCCCGGGAGAGAAGGACATGAGGACATTTGCAGTAACATGTGACAGTGACTTTCCTCCTAGGTAACACCTACTCGCTCCCTGCTGCCCACCTGCGCTCGTTCACAAATGCACAAATACACTGACGTGGCCTGAGTGTCAGGCACGGAGGACCCTAGCCTATCCCCAGGCAGCCTGCAGTAGGGGAGGTGACAGGTAGCTGAGTGATGGTGATAGGAGGGGTGACTTGGGGCAGGGACATCCACACCAACTGCAGCAATCAGAGAGAGCTTCCGGGAGGTGGGGGGTGGCTCGTGTCAGCAGACAGGCGTGGGCCAGGGGGTCAGCGGAGCTGCCGGTGGGCACTGGTGCTGCAGGTGGGAGGAGGGGCCTCCTCGATGCACACGGCCATGTGGACAGTCCTGCAGACATTCCTTGCAGGACAGAGGAAGGCCATGCCACTCCATGGGACTCTGCTCCTGGCTGCGAGTGGCCTGGATCCCCTTTCCTATCCCATGGGGCCGCAGTCAGGGTTCTGCCAGCAAAGCGTGGTTTTCAAGGGGTCAGGAACCCCAGGTCCCATCAGAGCAATGAGAGGCTCAGAGCATGGGCCACCTGAGAAGGCTGGTGGGGTGGCAGGAAGTGCCTGGCTCCTGCCCCGGGCAGTGCACCCTGGGGAGGCCTGTGGATCTTTAGCCACCCACTGCCACCACCCTGAGCTGCTGAAGGACACCTACCCCATGAGGGAGCCCTTAGCAGCTTGGGTCTACAGAACTAGAAGAAGGGTTGGGGGGTGGGCAGCACTTCCTGTCAGTGCTGGAGCAAGCCCACTCCACCCTGGTGAGAGGAGTGGAGGAATCTGCCCAAGATGAGGGGCCTTGCTCCTCCCTGTCCTGGTCCCCAGAGGGAGCCTCACAGCCCCCAGGAGGCTCCTTTTCCTGAGAGGTCCCCTGGTGCACTGGTTTTGAATACGACCCAGGAAATCAGGCTGCCCAGTCCAAATTCCAACTCGGCCGCTCAGGAGCAGGCTGTGACGGTGCCCTGGCTTCTGCAGCTGTGAAGTGGGGATGCACAGTCCCTGCCCTCAACAGTGATGAAGCTTAGTGAGCGAACTGAGCACCTGGGATAGGGCTCAGCTTTTAAAACAATGTCTTTAAGACAAACAAACAACAAAACAAGGCATAGATTACTTGCTGAATAATCTGGAGTGTTTTCATCGGCCCAGGAACCCAAACTAGACTCTTAGACTTCAAAGCGGCACCTTCTTGACCCCTGACTCCAGTCCATTCCATCTAGGACCACCCCCAGCCTCCCTGTCCCCTCCTCACCTGAATTTTCCTCTGATAGATCCTATTTTCAGGATGATCCCGAAGAATTGATAGAATGTCACATTTTTCTGATATTAGGTTGAAAGACGTTTCACTCTGAAAGACAGGGAAGGTAGAACTGCTGTGAAGATTTCAAAAGCACCCGACGGGGTCACCCGGCCATTACCTGGTGGATGGCCTCTGAGCTTCCAGCCTGGGCACGTGGCCAGCATCCTAGATGCCCACCCGGACTGTCACAGTGCCAGGACAGGGATGGTCGGGATCAGCATGGTGAAGAGGTATCTCTGGTTCTGAGGAAAGTCACTTGTGGCCCGCAGACTGACCCATTTTGTAAAACATAAAACCTCCAACCTGCGCCTCCATCCTGCCTGGACATTCGCTCAAACATTCCTGTACATCCAGCCCCTGCCAAGGCCACTGTCACACACACAGGTGAGAGCACCCAGGCCCCTCCACCCGGCCAGGCTCATATCTAGGGAAAAGCCCGTGATGAGGAGGCCCCCGCTGGCAGCAGGGGGAGGTCGAGAGGTGCCAGAAGGATCTGGAGATCTGGGGTCATGCAGCAGACATCTCCCCACACGGCCTCCGGCAAAGCTCACGCTGCAGCCCAGCTAAGTCAAGGTTAAGTCCAGTCAAGATGGACTGGCTTCCCAGAGCCAGGTCTCTCCAGGGCTGAGAACTCAGCGGGCGGAGAAGGGCCTTTTCCCAGGGCCAGGGAAACCACGGGAGAATCTGCTCTGCCAGCTTCCCAAGGCCTCGGGCCTCCACTCCTGCCTCCAACCTGCCCCAGATCCACCCTCACGTCACCATGAAAACACGGCAAGGGGAAGTGTTACTCAGGCCGCTCACACTTCCTGGGTCAAAGAGAGCGCTCCGGCAACCCAGGGAGGCCAGTGTCACACAGGGTACCCAGCTGGAAGGCTGTGCACCGTATTTCTGTAATGGAAACCCAGTACCCCACCAGTTGTGCCCCCGACCCTGACACCTAGCTGTCGCTCAGCTTGTCTCTCACTCTGGGCCTCTGACCACAGGCAAGTGTCCTGTCGGCCTCATGGCTGACTCAGTAATGGGCACACCCCGAAGTGCCTCTGATGTCACAAACCCTGACGCCGCTGGGAGAAGCCTTCTGGGGTCGTGATGACTAGCCTGCCAAAGCTGCACAGCCAGGGCAACAGTGGGGCCTTGGTGACACCTAGGGCTGCTCCTGTCCCCACAGGGACAGACTCCAAACTTCTGAGAACGACCTTCTCTGGCCCCAATTCCCACACCCAGCATCAGACCAGGGAATAGGCACTGGGACTGGCAAGGGTCATTGCTAGAAGGCAGGGTTGTCCCCACCTCCATGTCTCCAGTGCCACTTGGCCTCCCTTCGTCAGACTGTCTGCCTTTTCCAGTGTCCTGAGACCCAGGGCTCATCACGGGGCCTGGCACAGGGAGGGATAAGGAGTCTGTCGAGGGAACAAATAAAAGCCACCCTGCAGAGCCAGCCTGGGCTCCCCCTGAACCCGCACGTGTCCCTCTTCTCCCCTCCCCCAGACTTGGGGGGTTGGCAGCTCCCCAGAGGATCAGGGAGAAGCTGTCACCCCAGAGAGCAAGAGAAAGTCTTCCCAAACAGGGCCTGAGGTACAAAGGTCTGGGTGGGGGGAGAGGAATCCTGAGTTCATTTCTAGAAGTTTCCATTCTATACTCTGCCAGACCTCATCAGGCCACATCAAAGGATTTCAGATCTTTAATTGCTGGTTTGCAAATAGATGCTGATTAATTAAGTCAGGAGGACAGCACCTGGGCTTGGAAACAGTCTTTAGCATCTCCAGCCAGGCCTCTGGCTCACACCTCTGCCCGCAGCCGCCCCTCCCCCACATCCCTGTCTGCATGCACCTGAGGGCTACCTGAGGTCGGGCTCCCCGCCATGCCTGTGCCACCCCCACCATCACGCCCCCAGCTCCTGGCCAGCCCATCTTCCCCCTGGGCTGCAGGGACAGGGCTGGCTGGCCCTGGGCTGAGTCAGCCTCCTTAACTAGGCCCTGCCTCCAGCAGCCACAGCTGGCCTCACAGCCTGACCTCAAGCCACATCCCAGAAGAGGCTGGAGACTCCAGCCTCACCTGCCAGCAAGACAGGGTTCAGAACTGGGGCACCATGCCCTCTTAGAGGGTCCAGGTCAGTTCTGGAGGTCCTGGCCCTGCCTGCCTGGGGCTGGGGTCTCTGCCATGGGCTGCTCCAGGCACTAGAAGGAAATGCCCCTTGCAAACGTCTCCTTGGGGACATGATATATGACACAGGTATGCACCGAGTCCTCAAAGCTTTCATTGATGAGGTGACGATCGAGTGTTTGGAAGCCTCAGGTGTAAGGACAACAATCAGCCTGAGTTTCCTGTTGCTGCTACAACAAACAAGGACAAACCTGGTGACTTAAAACAACACAATTTTCTTCTCTTGCAGTTGGAGGTCAGGAGTCTAAAGTGTGTCTCACTGGGCTGCAGGTAAGACGGGAGGAGAGTGGCTTCTGCCAGGCCCGGGGACTCTCCCGCTCTGCTGCTCCCAGCTCCTGGAAGCTGCCTGTCCCAGTGCGCCACTCCTTCTATGCATGGCTCTGGCACCTCCTTCCACCATCACGTCTACCGACTCCAAGTCCCCTGCCCTCTTTATTCTCGTAAGGACCCTTGTGACATCACTGCACCCCCTGGATGACTTGGTGTCATCTCCTTAATTCAATCTCATCTGTGACTTCCTCTCGCCATGGCAACATGTCCCTGGGTTCTGAGGGGCAGGACGCAGACGTCACACAACATGCTCCTCCTCTGTTGCTTGGCTAAGAAGTTCTGTTAGGCCTGCAGCTGGGCCCGGCCCAGGTCAGCGCTGGCTGGCTCTGCAGAGCCCTGAGCTGGGTGCTGCCCCCTCAAGTGCTGCCTGGGCTCACGAACATCCTCCCAACGGACTCTGAGTCTATCTCCTGCCAGGCCTCACCCGCGGGCGTGTGGGGACCATGTCGGGGTGAGCCGGAGGACGGGGGACTGTGTTGGGGTGAGCTGGAGGTCGGTGGGGACCGTGTCGGGGTGACCTAGAGGTCTTTGGCCTCAAAAGGTCACCAGCCACGGGGATGTCTGAGCAGCAGCTCCAGTTCACTGGTCCCCAGTAGCTTCCCCCTTGTCACCTGCTGGCTTTCCCAGCTCCCTAGCACACACCCCAACCCCCAGCCTCTTCCACTCTCCCCCCCACTGGCTGTGCTCCTGGGTCTGGCCTGAGCCTCTGCTGACTCCCCAGTGAGGCCGCAGCGGTGTGCACCGACCTCCGGCTCACCCCCAAATGGCCCCACCAACCTCTGGCTCACTCCGACACGGTCCCCAGAGACCTCTAGGTCACCCCAACACAGTCCCCACCGACCTCCAGCTCACCCCGACATGGTCCCCACACAGCCAGTGAGAGCTGCTAATGGACGGGGAATCCTAGAGTATCTGTCCCATCCCAGGCTCATGTGGCACTCTAACTGCCACTGTGACAGTATTAAAAGGCAGGGCTCTTGCCCCATGAGTGGACTCATGCCCCGCTTGATCTCTCCAGCCCTTTCGCCCCGGGACTCCTCCACCACGTCCACACACAGCAGGACCCGGCCTGCTGCCCGCGCCCGAGCAGGACATCCTGGCTTCCAGACACTCACCAAATAAATCCCTGTCATTACAGTCACGTGGGCTGTGACACTCTGTCACAGCAGCACAACCGGACCAAGACGCAAAGTCAGAACCAGGAGTGGCCTGTCGCTGTGACACACACCTGAAAATATGGAGGTGGCCTTGGAACTGGAGAAAGGTTGCGGCTGGGACAGTGCATGCGGGGGACCACTTCTGTGATGGTGAACGCAGCACCGAGGGCCGTTCCTGAGGCTCAGGAGAGGAGAGCCACAGGCAAGTCTGGTTCTCCGAGACTACTTAAGTGGCCATGACCAGGACACCAGTGGACCCCTGGACATGTAGGCCATGCTCGTGAGGTCTCAGAGGGTGCCGAGGAGCAGGGTGGCAAGGCCATCCTCACCATAAAGCGCCAAGGAACCCGCCGCCTGTGTCTGCGCCTGAGCGCCCTGTGGAAGGTGGGGCCGTGACGAAGGGGCCTGGAGGAAGGAGCCCCCGGGCAGTGAGGCCGGGGCTGCGGTGGCAGGCGGTGAGACGCGAGGGCGAACAACCCACAGTGGAGTTCATAACTAAAGAAGTGGAAACCCTGCACCTGGCCAGCAGAGCATGAAATGTCCCCACAGGACAGCAAATGCAGGACTCGGCCAAGCCGCCCTTTTAGATGAGATCAGTGTGGATGGCTGGCAGGACCAGGTGCCATTCACAGAGACAGTGAGACAAAGAAGACCTGAGGCATTTCAAGACCTTGGAGGCAACTAGGAGCTAGGAGCCGGAGGGACAGCTGGGCACGGTGTCTGCAGCCCACAGTCCAGTGTGGCTGGGTGGCTCCAGTGGCCACAGCTGTGGGCCCTGGCCCTGTCCACATGGGGCTGACCCTGCAGAGCAGAGGACAACGCTGCTGGGTGTGGGACATACCAGGACTGGCTACCCCTCCGTTCTCCCTCTTGGAATGGCGTGTCCGTCCCGTGCCTGACCGGGCACTGTGCTGGATGCACATCACCTGTGTGACCCACAGGATCACCGCAGGGACCTGCCCCACCCAGGACTCTGTATTTGAGTCTTCTGAGTTGGGATTGGAATGCATGGATATTTCTGGGGATGCTGGGACAGAATGAATGTATTCTATATGTGAGGACATGGGGTGTGGGGGTGTGGGGGAAGAATGCTGTGGTTTAGATGTCCCCTCCCAAGCCACTATCAAGTATGAAGAGGTGGCTTCCTGTCCATTATAATTACCTAGTCTATGATATTCTGCTACAGCATCAATGGCTTCCTCACTTAGGAAAGGCCTGAACTGACCATGAACTCCCAGCTCTGGACACATTTGGTCCTTGCTCACCTTGCTCTCCCTAACCTCCAGCCATGATGGCTTTTTTGTTGTTCTCCAATGGGAAACACTCATTTCTACCTTATGGCCTTTGCACATGCTGCTCCCTTGGCCTAGAATGCTCCTCTGCTCTTTACACGTCTAGAGAGGCCTTCCCGGAGCACCTGACTGAAGCTCCTCTCCACACCCCTATTGCCTTATCTTGCTTTACTTTCTCAGGGCATGATCTGATAGGTGGGCTTACTTGTTCAGCTGTGTTCTAGACAGACTGCCAATTCCATGAGGGCAGCACCGTCTAAGCCCAGCAAAGCTACAGGGTATGGCTGCCCAAGGCCTTGGGGGCCCAACTCCTGCCTCCGTGTGTCCAGGAGGCAGGACATGGAGTCGAGCACGATGATACAGTTTGGATATGAGGTGTCCCCCAGAAGTTCCTGCTAACAATGCCGGAACAGTCAGAGGTACAATGATTTTATTTTGAGAGCTAGAACCTAATTGGTCCATCCTGGCTTGAGTGGATTATTGGGTGGTAACCACAGGCAGGTGGGCTGTGGCTGGAGGAGGTGGGTCACTGGGGGGGGGGGGACACCCTGGAAAGGTGCATCTGTCCTGCAGCCCCTTCTCTCTCTCTCTGTTTCCAACTGCCAGGAGCAAGCAGCTCTCCTCCCCTGGGCCCTCCCCCATGATGTGCTGCCTCCCCTTGGGCACAGACCAACGACTGGACCATCTGTGGACTGAGACCTCTGGAACTGTGAGCCCCAAATAAATTTCTCCTCTCTAAGTTGTTCCCATCAGGTCTTTTGGTCGGGATGATGCCAAAGCTAACTAAAACAGAAGATCACTCTTTAACCTTGAGATTTAAAATTTTTCACATAATGACCATTGGGACTCCACCTGTCACTGCCGGATCCCCAGCATCCGACACACTGTGACAACCCAAATGAGTTGGTTGTGCCCCCAGAATTGCTATGCTGAAGTCCCAGCTCCCAGACCCCTGAATGCAACCTAACTTGGGAACAGGGTCCTTGAAGCTGTGACGTTAAGATGAGGTCACACTGGAGTGGGGTGGGTCCCTCATCCTATGACTGGTGACCTTGTGAAAAGGGGAAATGTGGACCCAGAAACGCCCGCACAGGAATGTGGAGACGGGGTTTGGCTGCCACAGCCAAGGAACCACCAGGAGCTCAGGGAGGCTCCTGGCACAGACGCCTCCCTAGTGTCCTCAGAGGGAGTGTGGCCCTGCACACACTTGATCTGGGACTTCCAGCCTCCGGAACTGAGAGAGGAATCGCCATTGTTCTGCACACCCAGTGTGTGGCGCTGTGTTACAGCAGCCCAGCAAACTAAGGCAGAGAGCGAACCGGGCCAGCAGGTCGTGGACTGGCCCCTGCCACCTGCGTCCACTCACTGCAGAGACCACCCACACCAACCACCTCTTACTTGTCAAAAATGTTCTGGTCCCGCTGCAACAGGGAGGCTCCACAGCACAGCAGGAGGCCCTCCACAGCCGGCCTGGCCCCGGCAGGTTTCCACACCCTCCTGGCCTTGCTCCTGGTCCCTGGCCTACAGAGGCTGCGCACCCCTCAGCCCCTGCCTGGACCGGACGCTTCCTAAACACTCCTACGCATCCTCCAACGCCCCACTCAAAAGACCTCCTCGGTGAAGCTTTTCCCAACTCTCCCAGAGTGCACTGACCTCTCGCTGTGCCCGCAAAGCCCCCTCTCAGCCATGTCACTGGCTCAGGACTGCCTGGGTCCCGCCCACCTGGCCTCCGGGCAGCGAGCTCCAAGAGGACCAGCTCTTGTCTCTCTCACTCCTGCCGAGCACCCGCCCAGAGATGGCGCACAGAGAGACCTTTGGGCTCACTGTTCACATCCAACATCCCCTCACTTATCAGGAACAAAATGCACCCTCAGGGAGCACGAGACCCCTCGCTATTTGCAGACCCTGCCAGTGGCAGCCCCCGTCCTGCCAAGAGGCTTCATGGCTTCTACCCAGGACCTTGCCTCAGGCTTCGCCCAGTGACTTTGGCCTGGAAAGCAAAAAGCAAAGAAGCTATCTTTTCTAAGGACATTCTCTTTTAACCACCACCCCCACCAGGCTCAAACACTGTAAACCCACTACCTAGCTCAGGGCCCAACATGGTGCCTGGCACAGAGTAGGTGCTCAATAAAATGCCAGGAGAACAAAAGGGAGCAAACCTGCACAGCCTCCAGTACTGTTCCTAAACACTGCCACCACCGTGACTCCCAGGCAGGCGTCCTGTGGGATTAGGCACTTCATCCCCTCCAAGGCACCCTCACCCCCAAGGGTAAGGGTCAGGCCTAGGTGCTCAGGTCCCCAGCTGCCCTCTAACTTCTGGTCCCCTGAGTCCGGAGCAGATGGGAGAGGAGTCTGCACAGCAAAAAGGTCAGAACTTGAGGCCCGGCCCCTACTGCCCCTGTGTACTCTGCTACCCTGTGGTGGCCAGAGGGCATGCCAGCCTCCAGCTGCCAGGTGGCCCAGCCATCACCTCAGCTCCTGCCACTCCCTGGTGGGTAATGCAAAAACACCTGAGCCACCTTCCAGGACCAGCAGGGAAACTCTTGGGCACCAGGAAGAAGCAGGAAATTGGTGCTTCCAGATGCCCCAGAGGCCCCCAGCCACGCCCAGCATGAGGCCAGCTAGTCTGGGAGAGCCGGGCTCAGGTGCCCTGGCTGCCCACACACCCTTAGAGCACGCCTGGCCATGAGCAGGTTTTGGCCCCCGCCCCAGCCCTGCAGCTTCCNGAGGAGCGATCCGGTGCGGGAGGGTGCCGCAGGAGGCGTTGGTCGGCTCCACCGTTGGGTCGGGCGGCGGGGGGCCTCGAGGGCGTGGGGGGCGTGCGGAGAATACACCCGACCGCTCCGCAAAGCAAAGGTTAGACCGCCACTGTGTCCCCGCCAGACACACGCCCTGCGATTGACGTCGGAAGTGAGCAATCAGAAGCCGGGACATAAGGCGTCACAGAAAGTGGGTGGGACTTCACGCGCCTGCAGCCTAGGTTTCAGGGCCCGTTTGACAGGATGCCTCCCCTTTTTAAAGATACAGAAAGATTTTTAACTAGCCTAAGAGTTAGCCCAACCCAAAGAAGACTAGGTCCTCATTTGTCAAGCCTGAAGGGCTTTTAACTAAAATAGCAAACTGCAGTCTCCTGAAATATTAGCTGGCCCTCATTAATTCATAAACAAGGTCACATAAGTATAGTTTGCTCAAGATGAGACTAGACAAGCACTTAAGAAATATGTGTCCAATAACGTCAAGACACCTGCCACCCCTGTCTAGCCACTAATATTTTACCCCCTTCCGGCTCATGAGTCAGTAGGTTGCCAGGCACCCAACTGATGTTTGTTGAATGGCTGAATTTTCAGCATGGTTGACGCTGTGGCTCTGGAATTGTAGGGGTGTGTAGGAGGAACAGACGATGAACCAGGTGTGGGTGACTCACATTGGCAAGCTCATTATGACTGGGCCTCAAACGAGGAGCATTTGTCGTGTGAAGATTCATTCACTTGACCCCTGGAGGAGCTACTGTGCTGGTGGTGGGGGTGGGGGTACTCCGACATGCATACCCCCAGGGCACACACCCATTTTACGAGTACAGGTGCCAACTTGGTTCTACTTTGCCATGGTGTGAAAGCGACCACATTTGGTAGAAATGATCCTTGGAGTTTTGAATTTTGATATTTTCTGGGCTTGGAATACTCATCTGATACTGCTTTAGGATACTGGGCAGCTGCCTGTCCACCGGGTGGCTAAACGGGGGGTGTGGGTGGCAGGTGTGTTGAACACCCATCGGGCTTATCATCGTCTTGATTTCAGGTGTAACCCCATCATAAGGTGGGGGCATCTGTCCTAGTACTTCCAGGAGACTATTCTCCTCCCCACCCTTACCCTGTGCCCCAGGCCCCAGGCTGGGCTTCTGGGCAGACCAACACCTGGCTTCAATGGGGTATCATACAGTGGGTAGGGACCATGGGGTCAATAGGAGCTGAAGGAGCAGCAGCAATAGCAGCTGTTCGCAGGTGACACAGAGCACTCCCTGTTGGGCAGCGTCCCAAACTCTGAAGACATATTATCTTACTTGATTTTCTTAGTTCATGGGGGTAGGTCCTGTTTTTACTATCCCTATTTTACACATGAAGACATGAAGCACAGAGAGATTAAGTTATTTGCCCAAATCTACACCGCATGCAAGCAATTTTCATTTAGTCCCAGGTGTCCGACTCCAGAGCTGGTTCCGAATTCGCTCTACCGGGGAGCCATATGCGTGGTGGTAGGAGATGGGCATACTCCCATGCGCTTATTTGCTTTTTGGAAAGTTTCTGACTTTGTGTTTTGCTTTGAGATGGGTCTCACTACATTGTCCAGGCTGGCCTTGAACTCCTGGGCTCAAGCCATCCTCCTGCGTCGGCCCTCGTAGCTGGGACCACAGGCTGGTATTTTTTTTGTTTGTTTTGTTTTGTTTTTTACAGCCAGGGAAGTGACAGGAGCAGCCCAGAGCTGCAGAGCTGCTGGGTAGGTAAGGCTGGACCCCTGGACTTCTGACTCCTCCTCCATTGCTCAATTCAGGATGTGTGAGGCCTCCCTCCTCCCCCCTTGGAGGAATGACTGAGCCAGGAGTGGCTTCATGGGGTGTGCTTTGGGGTATGGGTGAGACCATGAGTCACCTCAGTTTGCCCCCTTGAATGAGCTGCATGAATACCTGAGCCCCGGGCCCACTCCCCCCGCCCCCCAGCCCCGCAGCCCCAGGCTCCTCATGGTGTGTGGAGGGAGCATGGACTGGAGTCCACAAGGAACACTGGGACCCTGGCTCTAGGTTCTGCCCTCCATGCTGTGTGTCCTCAGGCAACTCCCAGGTCCTCTCTGGGCTTCTTGTTTCTTGTTCAATGAGCAGGTGGGACAATCTGGGTGGTTATAAAAAGTTTAATAGTAGTGAGGACTTCAAACAAAATGCCCTGAATCCCAATGTATGTGAAATGGAATCTTTCTTCCGTTGAAGCTCAAATGAACAAAGAACAGCGTCATCTCTCCCGACTCTAACTACCCAGGCTTCTTCCTGAGCTTGGTGAAGGGCTGATTAGAAGGGAGAAAGGTTGACCAAGCCTCCAGTCTGTCTTCAGGGTGGCTCAGAGTTGAGAATATGAGCAGGCTCTGGGGCTGCCCTGGGAGGGTCCATGGGTCCTGCCTGGGGTGACCCATGAATCGACTCCCCTCTCCCAGCACCCCTGCTGCCCAGCGTCCAGGTGCCCAGTGGGGGACAGAGGCCGTGGCTTCACCAGTCCTGGGGAGAGCGAGGCCTGGGGTGTCTCGTCCTCCAGCAGAGGACCTGGCACCTGGATGGGCCCCCCTGGGCTGGGCTCTGCTGTCCCCGTGTCTGGGACACATGGTCTGACCTCCTAGGCCAGCCATATGCAGGCATCTCCCAGGTCGGACCCCTCACTCCCCACGTGGCCCCAGCGCACTGTTCCTGTTCTCCTCCTGACTTCCCCACTCCTCAGGGAGCTTCGGAGGATGGCGTCCAGTGCCCACAGCCTTCCCCGTGCCTTCCCACCGCTCAGCACCTGGCCCTCCCGAACGCCCGTCTCACAGGCTCTGCTTCTGAAATCCCACCTTCCTTCACCGTCTGCCTCCTCCCCCAGGAAGCTTTCCCAGGCTGGCCAGCAGCCATGAATCCCCCACTCCACACCGTGGAGATTCTTGTCCTCTGAGTGCTGACTCCTTGACACTGTGATTTGGAGGGGACAGCAGACATGGTGATGATGAGGGTGGGCAGTGGCACCAAACGTGTGCCAAGTTGCCTTGGCATCACCGCCTGGATGAGTCACACCTCTGAGCCTTGTTTCCGCGTCTGTAAAGTGGGGTGCCCTGACCCTGACCCTGTACTTGGTATCCAGTAAGTGCCCAGTAAATGTGGCTTTGCTTGGTAGAGGCTTGGGGCCTGACTCTTGCTCACCCCTGTGACTAAGCCTGAGGGGACAGGGAACGCTGAGGCCTGAGAGCTGCCCTGTGACATTAGAAGGTGTAGATGCACAAGTGGCAGGAGGGAGCTCCTCGAGGCTGTGTCTGGGCCTGAAAGCGGGGGTCGCCTGCCCTCCCCCAGGTAACGAGGCGGAGCTGCTGCAGGGGAGGCTCAGGCGGCCACCCCGCACTGGGGGAGCCAGGGCAGCGCAGGCCCCTCCTGGGCTCTTCACCTGGTGCCATTTCGAGCACTTACTGCTTGCTCTGCCCAGCAGCTGCAGGCTCCTCGTGCTCTGCCTGGGAACCAGGAACCCCTGAGGCAAAGCACTTCGCCCCTTGTGAAGTACAGGCCCTGCGTGGTTTGGAGTTTCCATGGCCACAGGTCAGCGCTGACACCCCCTAGCCATGAGCCAGGACGTGTTGGGTCTCCCCTGCTGGGAGATCAGAAAGAAGAGCTGGAGTGGCCGGCCTGGCCTCCCCTGGCCCCAGCCCCAGGGAGCAGGACCATGGGGCCCTGGGCTCAGTGGGTGCCCTAGCTCCCACCCCCAGGGGCAAGTCGGGAAAAGATCTTCCCAAGAAGAAAAATGGGATCAGAGAATGGGGAGGTTGAGCTAGCTGAAAGGGAGAAGTTTCTGGAATACGGCAGGGTAGAAGGAGTGTGTCAGAAGAGAGGCGTCTCCTGGGGCGGAACAGGAGACCCCCCCAGCCACCTGTCACCCACTGCATCATCAGAGGAAAGGCGTGAGCTGCCTGTACTGTTGGGCCCTGGCCTGGCAGAGACCCCCGTCCTGCCCTTGAGGACACCGGGTGGCTCAGCAAGGAGTGTGGCCATCGGTCCCAGGACAGGTCATGCCATACCCTTTTTCTGCACTGAAGGAGTTGCCGAGACCGCACAATCACCATGAGGGGGAGGAGGGAGAGGGAGCCCCCGAGGGAGTGAGACTGGCTTCTTCCCAGGGAGATGGGCACGCAGGCCGAGTCCACCAAAGGAACGAGGCTTCCTGCGCCCCGAGAGCAGGCGGCACAAACAGCTGCTCTGGCCTTTCAGAAGTGAGGCAAGCATCCTGGAGGAGAAACAGTTGCCCAAGCAGTTAGCCCCACCCAGCTGTGGGTTCCTCTGCTGCGGAAACAGGGCCCACAGCCCCAGAAGGACAGTGACGGGCCAGGTTCCCAGAGGGCTGCCCGGCTGTGAGCTCGGGGCCTGGGCTCTGAGTTCAGAGAGCAAGGGCTGCGTGCTGAGTGGCCTCCTGGGCGAGGTGACAGATGCCTCTGACTTCCACAGTGGGAGGAGCCTTGGCGTGGTCTCTGGAAAGCTGAGGTCAGTGGCAGGTTTCCGGGGTCCTGTCTTGGCTCCCCTGTGGCGGGGACACAAAGTCCTGTTGCCTTTTGTCCCCAGGGACCCTCCCCGCTCTCCTGAGCCCTTGAGTAACACTCCCTTGAGGATGGAATGGACCAAGCCACTCACCTCTAATCAACAGCGCACAGCTGCCGCCAGAGCAGGCCACAGCCTGTCTCCACGGTCGGCCTGCCCCGCTGACCGTGCTGTTCCTCAAGAGCAGGCCACCAGGAGGTTCTCCTGCAGGAACCAGCGGAAACCAGCCGGGTGCAAGATGGCTGCCCAGGGCCTCTGACAGACCCGAGCCTCCTTATCATCTAATCTCCATGCCCAATGACACCCAGCAGGGCCAGGACCGTTGACCATGGCCATGGTCGCGGCCAGGAAGGACCAGACAGGGAAAGACACCAGGTGGTGCCTGGTGGCCGAAACTGCACCCCCTTCCTGAAAACCTGGTGCCACCCCTCCTGCCAAGCTCTGCAGCCCGTATCTGGCTCTGCCTTCCCTGGGGGTGGGGAGGTTGGTCCCCGAGCCAGGCTCCTGCTGCCCCCTTCTTTGGCCACAGAATAAAACTTTGCTGTTGATGCTGGACTTCAGACCTGTTCTTGGCTCCACAAAACCTGCGGGGAAAGGACCCTCCTGTGAGGCTCTCCCTCGCAGCGGGGCTGCCTTCCATTGGCCACACAACCACGGTGACGAATGTCATTGCCAAGATTAGGTTCCCAAAAGCCTGTGGCCTGGCTTGCTCGGTCCCCTTGTTCTCTCACCTTCTCATGAAGTGAGCAGATCCAGGTGACCCTCCGGAGGCCCTCGATCACCAGCCTGTGAGAACCTCAGCTCCCCACAGCCTTGCCCATGAGCTTCAGGCCTGGCTTCCTCCAGATCCCCCACTGAGCCTCCAGGGGAGACCACAGCTCTGGCCAGCAGCTTGATAGACACTCATGGAGGACCCTGAGCCAGGGGACCCAGCTAAGCTGTGCCCAGATCCCTGCCTGAGGCACACTGGTTCTGCTGCGCTCTGGGCAAGTCCGCCCACAGTGTGCGATGACACAGGAGCCTCCCTGGCTGCCCGCCTGCCGTGGCCCCAGGCATTCATCGGCACCTGTGCACGGCACACGGCTGACCCTGAGTGCTAGCCAAGGTTCCTCTGTACCCCACCAAATATCCCTCACTTTGGGCTCCTACACATTCCTTAAATTTTCACTTAGATATTAATTTCTTTGCTTAAGACTTTCATCCGTGCATTCACCATTTACTCTGTGCCTGTGTTCATCTGACACATTCACGGAGGGATGTTCTGTGCCAGTTTGCCCGCTGGGTGGGTGCTGTGTGTGGTAGGACGGAGCCTTTCTTCCTGAGAACTCCTCGAGGGAAGGGGCGAAGAGTCTGGGTGACGCAGTGGAGACTGAGCACGCAGTACTCTAGGGAGGGCGCCTTGGGGAGGGGCTGGGGCCAGGGGAGAGCTCTGCTTGGAGTGCTTCATGGCGGAGGAGGTGAGGCTTGAAGAGAGAACAGAGGAGGACACCAGGGCGGAAGGGGGCTGCTCAGAAGCACACGTGGTAGGGTACTTGCCCCCCCGCCACTCCCCCCGGGTCCTGCAGCGTGAGCTCAGTAGTGGCGGCAGGCAGCGGGCAGTGACGGGCAACTGGCCTCCCCAGCCCTGCAGGGGAGCTCAGAAGCAGAGAGCTGCCCCAGCCCTCCATGTGGCCTGCCGTCCCCAGGTCCCTCCCTCCCTGGAGGGCGATGCCAGGCTCAGCTCCGCCAAGGAGAGCCACGCCTTCGGGCTCCACCAGGCGCTGCCACCAGGACACTTGTGAGAAGGCTCGGGCAGCCTCTCCCAGGCTCCCAGGAGGTGCCCAGATGCAGGTCCTCAGCCACACTGAGCAGCAGGGCCTTCAGGAGCACACGCCTCCCTCGCTCCACCCGGGGACGCCACCCAGACTCCGCTACAGTCCTTCAGCCTGCAGTGGCCGAGAGCCCCCACTGTGAAAGGAGCCCTGGGGCCTGTTCCACGAGCCCTTGGCCAGGCCGCAGCTCCCTGAGCCTCCTTGTTCTCATGCGCACTAGGGATGTTCATGTTGGAACCCGATGCACTCGAGTGCGTGACACCCATAAAAGGGAGGCAGGAGTCCAATGCCTCTGCTCAGGAGCATGGGGATGGCGCCGGGAGGCACGGTGGCCTGCCAGCAGCACTCGGGCACCTTATCTGGAAGCTCTCACAGTGGGGGCCATCGGGAGCCCCATTCACACCCCTCCACACCCATCCAGCTCCAGCCAGGCACAGGGAGCCACCTCCCACCCCCAGTGTCTGCCCCTTCCACGGTGCCCAACAGCAGGGGCCCCGGGTGCCCACTCTTGCACTCTGTGGGTTCAGTGCCTCACACGTGACCGTGTCTGTGGAAAGCCCAACAGCTGCCCATGAGGGTGAGAGCCCCGGGAGGCAGAGGCAGGCAGAGGAACCCACAGGTGTGAGGATGTGGAGAAGTTCCCCCGGAGCGCCATGGGCCAGGCTGGCACCTGCAGCCTCAGGACACAAACCTCCAAGGGACCCCGCCCTTCCTGACCCAGGGCAGGACGGGACAGGACATGGAGCCTTGTGTGAGGGGCAGGGGTGAAGGTTGGGGTGCCTGGCCCCTCCCCAGCTGGCCGTGGTAAGGAAGCCTCTTCCAGATGTTTCCTGGAAACAGTCTGCTAGCCTCCTTACCTGGGGAGCAGAATCAGAATAGGACACCAAGTTTCAAGGCTAGAGAACGGGGAGGACCTACTCAGAGAGCAGGGGCCGGTGGAGGGGACACCAGAGGTGATAGATGCACTTTGAGGAAAGAAAATGTGCAGGTTCCAAGAGCCCTGAAGACAGTCGTGTGGGTGAAAGACCTGACAATGAGCCCTGATCTTGGGGACACCCAGCTTAGGGTCAGTGAGATGCAAGAACAGTTGGTTTCCAATTTTCAAAACAAAATGTAGTTTATAAAAGTTAAACATGGAAACTTTGGAAAACATACAAAAGAAAAAGAATTATACAGAAGAAAATAGAAAACCAGAATCCTCTGATATAGAGCTAACTGCTATCACCTGTGGCAGAGTCTTTCCCTACTTCTAAGTACCCCAGCTTTCTGGGGTACACCATTCCATCAGGTGGACTGGCTCCCCGTGTGAGGTGACTCTTAGTTTGGAGAGACATGGAATGTGAATGAGTATGTGGGTGTATCAGACAGTTATTGCTGTGTGACAAACAGCCCCAATCTTTCACTGGCTTATACTCATAACCATTTATTTCTCTCTGATGGGCCTGTGGGTTGACTGATGACTGGATTATTCAGGTGAATCCGTGTTACAGGTTGACTCTGTGTCTGTTCCAGGTGGCCTTCATCCTCCTGAAACCAGGGAACATTCTCACCAGTCAAGCTCACCGGTAGTGAGCTGCCCTGCACAGTCATGTTTTAAACTTTGGCTAATGTCATAATCCACTTGCATCTTATTGGCCAAAGCAAGTCACATGGCCAACTCAAAGTCAAGAGGTGGAAATGCATACTCTGTCCACCAGGGGGCGCTGGCTCAAGGATGGGTGTATGTGACCCCAGGGTGACAACTTGGGAACAATTATTCAACCTGCCACAATGGGTGAGTCTCGTATTTGCTACTGCCTCATAGGGCCAGGATCCTCTCTCTCAGAAGCAACTCTCTGGTGTACACCTGGCTCTGTGCACCTGCAGATTCGGAGCAACTGCCAATTGAGAATGTTTGAGAGAAACATGCATCTGTCTGGACATGCACAGACTTTTTTTCCTCTCATATTCTCTAAACAATACAATAACTGCCCCCATAGCATTTACATTCTCATGAGCCATCTAGAGATGATTTAAAGGATACAAGAAGATGTGAGCAGGTTATATGGAAATACTACACCATTTTATATAAAGAACTTGAACACCCTTTGATTAGGGTATCTTTGGGGGTTCTGAAACGAATTCCCTAAGGATACCAAGAGTGTTTCTTTCTACTCTTTTTTGTGGGGGTGGGCGGATACTAGGGATTGAACTCAGGGGCACTCGACCACTGAGCCACATCCCCAGCCCTATTTCGTATTTTATTTAGAGACAGGGTCTCACTGAGTTGCTTAGGGCCTCGCTTTTGCTGAGGCTGGCTTTGAACTCGGGATCCTCCTGCCTCAGCCTCCCGAGCCGCTGGGATTACAGGTGTGTGCCACCGTGCCCGGCTCTACACTTTTATACATATATTTTTTTACTAAATTTGGCTTATGTTCTTCCTTCCTTTTTCCCACTTATTTTTATGCCCTAGAGAGAGTTTTCCTTAAACAGCTTTGAGAACATGTGATGGCTGCAGAATCATAAAGTTCTATCATAATTTCCAGGGCTTTCCCTCTGGGGTATATCATTGCATTTTCCTTTTTGGGCTGCTATACACAATGGTGTGATGGACATCTTGGTAGAGAACCGTAGTCATCTCTGTCCCGAGCATATCTGTGTCTGCTTGCCCGGCACCTGGTCCTGTCTCCCTCTGATGACAGTGTCCTGATTTCCCTTTGGGGGAGCCCCTTCCCTTTCGCTCAGTCCATGGGGCTCACGTGGCACACACCACTGGCCCCAGGGGAATGGCTGCTGGCCATGGAAGATGTTCCATCTCCCCAAAGCTCAAAAATTGGACCCCAGTTAGAGAGGTTAGTTCAGGAATGGACCTGTAGACTAGGCCTGGCCAATGAGTCATTTGTGGAAAGAGGGACATGACCCAAGATGACCCAATCACGGTGAATGCTGGGACTTGCTCAGGAGCATGTGGAAAGAGACTATTTCTCCTTTCCACTGACTCTGCCTTCAGAGCTTGCAGGGCCGAGGCTGCTGGGGGCCAGCTTGTCCATGCTGACCGTGAGGATGAAGCCGGACGCCAGAGAGGACTCCGTTGACAGGTGCTCCCGGATGAAGCTGTGCTTCAAGCTAGACTCTCTGGTCTTTTACTCCGACAGCTCCATGAATCATCTTTTATCCTAAGCCAAGTTGAATTGGTCTCTCATTTGGAACCAAATAGCTCTGGCTTTATTAACTTCAGTTCTTGAGCTAGAATCATAGAGCAAGGGACATGAACCCTTTGGACCTCTTATCAAATGACTTTCCAGAGAGTTTATGCAAATAGGACTACAGTATCAGAGAGCCTATTTTACAAGCATTTGAATATTAGCTTGATATTTTTTTTGATGGGCAAAAACTATATGGTTGAAACATTTTTCATGTTTGGAGAACGCTTTTATTTATTTTGTGATTTGCCTATGAAAGATTGGCAATGGTTTTGTTTTCATCTGTAAGAGCTCAGTAAATACCAAACATTTCCCCGGTTCATTGTTTTCAGGTATCTGGATATTTTGATGCTGTTCCAGTCTTCATGAGATCCGGCTGTCTGTGTCACTCATGCTGATCTCATGTTTCCAAGTCCTTCCCGACGATGACCACAAAATATGGACCAAAATTCCTCTTTAATGTTGAAATACCCAGTGTTCCTCACTCTGGGATCTGAGAGCCGTCGGCACCGGAACCACCCGGGAGCTTCCTAAAATTCCTGACTTCTAGGCCCCGACATAGATGTAGAATCTCTGAGAATTCAGCCCCGGGCACCTCCATTTTCGGCAAGTGTCACATTAAAGAGTGTTCAACCACACCCAAAGGGACTGGAGTAGACTCCAGTGTATGGGATGGGAAAAGGACACAGATGGACCCTCCCCCGAGAGCCGGTTTCCTAGGCCCAGCTTTGACGTCACCCCCTCCTCCAGCGTGGAGGGGAAGGTCCTCAGGCTCCAAGTTGCTCAAAGCTGGAATTTGTCAGCAGGTCTGGTCCTCAGAAATTGTCCTCTCCCCAGGCCTGGTGTGTCCTGGGGTCCCAGGGCCCAGCTGTGGGGTCAGGTGGGATGGACTTCCTAAGGGACATCACACTGCAGGGGGGAGCTTTAAAGGGGCGGGGGCAGGGCAGAGAGAACTTTCTTATCCCTGGACAGTGTGACAACCCAGAAGGGCCAGCCCCAGCATTCTGGCACAGGCCGGTGAATCCCGCCTCTTAAAGGGCAACTCCCTGGCCTCCAGGCTGTTCAAGCTGGTCTTCAGGACGCAGGCGCAGAACCCAAGGACGAGACCAAAGTCTCCGACAAGTGCAACCTCAAGGACGAGAACAGGCCTCGGGGACTAGGGACTGGGTCAGAAGCCAGCCACGTCCAACCCTCACCCTGGTCAGTAATGGAGAGACCGAAGCTCCCCAACTTCAAAGCAGCTGCCAGTCCCCCCCTGGACGTTGCGCTGACGTCTGCCAAGACCCCGGGTCACACCAGGCTGCCCTCTTTCCCCTTTCCCCAGGGCCACGTAAATTCCCTCTTTACTGACCACTCAGGGGTCAGATTCAAGCACACCTCCTGTCTCCCGTCAACCTTGAACAAAGTGCCTTCGGCAGGGACCCGGGCCAGAGTGCTGGCTTCTACACACGTAGGACAGCGAGGCCTGGGTCGAGTCCCCCGCAGCCCCCGACAGCAGCCCCACTAGGTGCCCTGTGCCACCTGTCAATTCCATGGCCCAGGAGAGCCAGGGGCTCCTCAGAGAGCCAGCTGAGGGCATAGACTGATATCCCGGCCACCACAACCCAGGACATGTCCTGTCATCCCTCGGCAGTGTGACAAAACGTGGGAACCAGACCAGCAAATGCACGGCAGGCAGATGAAAGGGGACAGACAGGACAACCAGCCGTCCATAGAGCCCCACAGGCACAGCCACAGAGCCAGAGATGGGCCTAGGGGACACTGTTCTCCAGTCCCTCCCAGGAGGCCAGACCAGCAGGTGGCCCTCCCCTCAGGACGCAGGTGGAAATCCAAAGTCCAGGCAGCGGTATCGGTATCGGTGGCCCTGCTGGGGCAGATCCTGGGGCAGGTCTGGAGCAGAGGTTCTCAAGCTGTGCTCTGGGGACCCACAGCAGGGACATCACTGCAGGACTTGCGAGGGATGTGCATTGCAAGTCTGGCCTCAGCCCAGCTATCCACACTGGAAGCTTAGTGGGACGCACCCCTTAGGTCTCTTCGGAAAGAGCAGGGGAGAAAGGGAACCCGCATGGAAGCGCCTCACCACAGACCTTTTTTCTCAAAAGTTTTTATTTTGAGAGAGGGTCTCTCTAAGTTGCTGGGGCTGGCTTTAAACTTGCAATCCTCCAGCCTCGGCCTCCCAAGTCACTGGGGTGACAGGCACAGCCACTGTAACCAGCCTTGTTTCTCTTTTCAAACAACTTTCAAGACCTGCCCGGGCTCCGCCTTCTACACGGTGCTTAGCCTCCTAATGAATTCAGGGCCAAGACCTGCTCAAGGTTCCCCACCCGTGCCTCCCTCGGGACCTGGAAGAGCGTGGACCCAGCTCCACTGACCAAGCGTCAGCACCTGTTCTAAGCTCCCTGGTTTACAGATCATCTGCCCCTAACCCTAACCTTCAGCTGAATAAACGACTTAGGAACAATAAATTGGCTTGACCTCATTGGCATGGCCCCAGAGGTCATTTCAGGGCCGTGGGGGTTGCTGCATGGTTTTGCCCTGGCGACAGCAGGAGGAAGCCAAGCCAGTGTCCACTTAGATGGACCTTCTCCAAGCTTGACCTGAGAACATCGGGCTTCAGGGGGCCAGGTCGGGGACTCCCTGAGGCTTTTACAGGCCAGAGAGAGGCTTGCCCTGCCAGGTGCCCCTGAGAGCAGCCTCCACCCTGACCCTCAGGGGGGCGTGGAAGGCCCTCTGCAGACTCAGCACCGCGTCAGGGATCCTGTCGCCTCCTGCCTGTCCCATGGCTGGTGGTGCTTTCCAGATTTGTTGGGACTCAGAGCTGGCCATAGCAAGTGGGCATCGGGAGCTCGGTCTCAGGAGCCACCTCATGGTGCAGGTCTGGAGCCAGGTTCTCTAGTGACAGTGAGAAACGCAGCCTGGGTTCCTGGGTGTGCGGCTGCCACCCGGGACCCCTGCTTGGCTGCCACCACCCTCTTCCTCTTCTCTGCTTGACCCAGGCAGGCCCCGACTCCATCCCTGCCACCCTTCCCCAGCTGGCCCCAGGACCCTGCCCACCCCCCTCTGCCCCCACTCTCCCCTGCCCCGTGGGCTGGCGGTGGTGAGAAAAGAGGCGAGGCGGGTACAGGACTGGTCCTGATGCTGTGGGCCCTGGGTGAAGGCTGGAGCACTCGGAGGCCTGGGCACCGAGAACGGGGGTCCGGGGGGTGCTGGGGGGCGGATCCTGCTTCTTTGGAAAGCTCCTGCAGGGCTTGGGGAAGCTCCTGGGCTCCGGGTCCTTGGCACTGTCCGCTGCCCAGCACTCTCTGGGTTCTGTGAGCAGTGAGTTCGTCCTCACCATCTCCATTTTGTCCAACATGAATTCCTGCAAAGGGACATCAGTCTCTCACCCAACAGGGCTGTGGCCCCTGGACACCACTTCCCAGGGACCAGAACACTGTCCTGTCCGAGGCTGGCCTGCATCTCCCACAACTCTCAAAAGGACGGGGTGCAGTGCCTCTGGGAAAATGAGCAAACCGAGGCTTAGAGAGGTCGTGTGACTTGCTGAAGTTGCACAGCCTAGGAGGGGCAGATGACTTCCTGAATACGGCCACCTGCCCCTTCTCATTGCTCCCTCTAGGCTCCCACTAGACTGTGCCCTCTCCCTCTCTGAAGGACCAGGTGAGTCTTTCTCTGTCCCCACCTCCAAACCTGTCAATGCTGAGCACATCTGGGTGACTTCATTAGTGTTGGTTGAGGACTGACAGATTGACCCCGAAGCCTGATGTGATTGCTATGGGGAGGGCCCTGGGGACCCCCTGACATTACCTTGTCATTTCTTCTGTTTTCTTGGGGAGAAAATTGAGTGAATACGCTGTGGCTACTTAGATGAACGTGCCCTTACTCAGCAGAGACGTTCCTACAGCACGTGAGGGAGTCACAGCCTGGGGCTGCCAGCCAGACAGACTAGCTGGATGTGCCCCAAGTCGAGTCTCATGGCAGCCTTGAATTGGCCTGAAAGACTCCTGTGACAAGTCCCTCTCGAGGGGACTCTTGCTGGCTGCTGCTGACAGGGGACCCCAGAGAAGAGCTCTGCCCATAAGTGCCCTGAGCTAGGAATCCTGGGACGGGGCGTCTCCCTGAGCCGGCCTCCAATGCAAGTCTGGATGCAGGATGGAGCCAGAGCAGAAGAGGACGGACAGGAGGGGGAGGGTCCCCATGTGCCACTGAGCCTTGGTGCCCATCCCCCACCCTGGGCATCAGACTTGCACTGGGGACTGAGCCACTGGGGCCCGGCTGAGCCCAACAACCTTGGCAGAGAATGAAGCCGAGCGCCCATGCTTCCAACTCCAGCACTTACCCAAGGGCTGGTGTCACTCGGGGTGGAGTCTTGCCTAGTGTGTGCCAGGCCCTGGGTGACCCCCAACATACCCCCCCGCCCCCAATCACTACAGAGCCACAGCATCAGGACAAGTGGTGCGGACAAAAGAAGAGACGTTAGGCCAGGTGCAGTGACACATGTCTGTGATCCCAGGGGCTCTGGAGGCTGAGGCAGGAGGATCGCGAGTTCAGAGGCAGCCTCAGCAACTGTGAGGCTCTAAGCAACTCAGTGAGACCCTGTCTCTAAATAAAACAAAATAGGGCTGGGGTGTAGCTCCGTGGTCGAGTGGCCCTGAGTTCAATCCATACCCCCCCTCCCCTCCAAAAAGAAGAGGAGAGACATGTAAATCCATGGAACAGAGCTGAGCGTCCAGAAGCAGACTTCCTGTTCAGTCGACTGATCTCTGACGGAGTTACAAGACAATTCAATGGGGGAAAGAATTGTTTTTTTTTAAAAAAAGAAAAAATGGCATCAGAATAAGTGGCCAGCTTCCTGCAAGGATGGAGTCGGAGCCCCGCCCCACACGGATCAAAATCAGGAGAGCAAGACGGCCACACACCAGAAATAGGTGTGAATCTCGCGGCCTTGGCCGAGGACTGGTTTCTTAGACACGACCCACAAAGCACCAGCAAACAAACAACCAAAGTGAAAACATTGGATCATCAACATTTAAAAAAACCTGTGCTTCCAAGAACACCATTAGAAAGGTAGAAGACCCTCCCAGGACGGGAGAGGTTTTCAAATCCCTTGTTTGCTAAAGGACCTGCATCCAGAGTATATAAGGAATTCTTACAACCCAGCTACAAAAAGATGAATAGCTATATTTTTTAACAGGCAAAGAATTTCAATAAATATTTCTCCAAAGAACAAGAGACTCACAGCCGATAAGCACATAAAAAAAAAATGCCCGACATCATCAGGAAAATGCAAACAGAAACCAAGGTACCAAGGTGAGATTCCACTTGCTCCACACCCACCAGGACAGCTCAATGACACAGCCAGTGCCTAGGTTGGCAGAGGGGTGGAGACATCGGGACCCCCGGGCATCAATCCTGGGTTGTTCAAACACTTCGGCAGTTCCTCAAAATGGGAAATAGAGCTATGACGGCAATGCCACTCCTGGGCATCTACCCAGGTGCCCGAGAGCACTGAAAACATGTCCGAATAAAAACCTGTTTGCTGATGTTCAGAGCAGCACGTTCACCAGCCCAAAGTGGGAACAGCCCAAACATCCATCAAGTAATGAATGGAGAAGAACAGATGTGCCTTATCCACACAGTGGAGTACTACCCAGCCATAAACAATGACGAAGGAGTCGATGCGGGCTACGATGTGGCTGAACCTCAAGAACGCGGGGCTGAGGAAAAGCAGCCAGATGTCAAGTGCATCTTCTGGGGAGACAAACGTGTTCTGGAGCTCGCCCCTGTGAGGGCGTGTGATTCTGAGTGTGCTGCAGACACTGAAGCATCTACTTCATTTGGTCCCTGCGGGAGCAACCACGAGAGGGACCAGATGAACTTGGCTGAACTTGGCTCAGCACTGAGGTTTCACCTGAAGATCCAGCGCAGAAGGCCCCTCACTCCCTAGAACGCTTCCTTCTGGTGCACTCGTGTGTGTAATTGTGTGACCCTACCTGGGTCTGTGTGTGTGCGAGTGTTCAGGTGTGTCTGTGTTTCACGAGTATTGTTGGTGTGCAAAGAGCAACATTCGTGTCTGCATTGTGTGTATGCTGTGTGAGTGTGAGTGTGTGTGTGAGTGTGTGTGTGTGTGTGTGTGTGTGTGTGGTGGTGGTGACGTCCAGGGGGCTGCACATAAAGATCAGGCCCGACAGGAGTTCCCCTGTGCACCCACCCTGACCCCGTCACCTGATGGGGCTCAAGTTCATTGACAGACTCGGGGGCCTTGGGTCCTAAGCACCGGGACCACGTAGCCGTGAGGGAGGGCTGGTGGGGGCCGTGGGTGAAGGCCCAGGACGGGGGCCTGCAGGGGGTGGGGGGCAGTGGCCAGCCCCTGGCCTCACCTTAATCCAGTCGAGCTTGGAGAAGAGGCCCAGGCTCTCGGGCACTCTGTGGGCCGCGCGGCTGCACTGCCGGGCCATGTTGTCCACGGTCAGTTGCAGGTAGTCCAGCAGCTCGCCCTGCAGGAGGAGGACCGAGGCTCAGGCCCCGCCAGCTGCCCGCCCCTGCCCCAGCTCACGCAGGAGCCTGGAGCCCCCTCCACCTGCTTGTATTCTGCTCCCGGGGCTTGGAAGAGCCTCTCCCCACCAGAGCCCAGGTCCTCCTCTCAGAGGAGACATCTGCGCGACTCCCCCCAGGGGCAGGGGGCTGCGAGTGGGCCTAGAGGAACCCCAACCTCCAGCAACACGGTCAGGTGCTGCGGCCAGGACTCCACGACTGTCCAGTCCAGCTGCCGCCACAGCCGGCCCGCAGGTCTTGCCCACCCAGGTCCCACAGGCACAGTCCACGGGGCCAAGAAGTCCCACACTCACTCAGTGACTGTGTCCCGCCATGGGAGGGAGCCCGCACAGTGCTCAGCCCCAAGCCTGGGCCCCAGCTGACCTCTCAGCAGTCCCTGAGGCTGGAAGGGTGCAGGCTGTTGGCTCTGGCTACGGTGAGGACCCGGGGCTCTGGGGGGAGCTAGCCACGTCCCTGAGGCCAGCAAGGGGCGGAGCAGAGCTGGACACTTGGCACCTGGTCAGGACTTTGGCCCTGCGCTCAGCACAGCCAGGCCATGGCCAGAGAGACACCAGGTGACCTACGACGTTGCACAGTAACTCACTTAAAATACCATTATTGGCCCAAAAAATCACATAAGGTTTGACTACGCGCCTGGCACCATCCCAGGCCCGGGACAGGCCAGCGGGCCCAGCCCTGCTTCTCCACAGAGCTTGGTCCTTAACTGTCTGTCTCCCCATCTTAGCTGAGGAGAGACAGTGGGGTGTGTGTGTGTGTGTGTGTGCAAGTCTCTGTGTGTTTTTGCGTGTCTGTACTTGTCTCTGTATGTCTGGGTGTGCGTCTGTCTGTGTGCCGGTCTGTATGTCCTTGTTTCTCGGTGTCTCCGTGTCTGTGTCTGTCTGTCTGTCTGTCTGTGCTGGGGGGATGCTTGGTTGAGGAGGCAGGGGTCCCACCCCCCGGCCAGCAGACAGGACTCACACTGTATTTCCGGTTGTGTGGATGTGGGTCCACGCCCACGTCTTTCTGGTAGCTGATGCTGTGTTTCAGCCTCTGCCACTGCGTGCTGTGACACTTCTTCTGCAGCTGACACAGCTGGATCTTGAGGCTCTGTGGTGAGAGGCCTGGGTCATCGTGGGGCAGCAGACTCTTGGGGGCATCTGCCTGGGCCACCCCGAGAAGCTCCCTGCCCACCGTGGTCTGAGTGGCTGGCGCTGCTCAAGGCCCGGGAGACGCGGGAAGGGCCTGCCCGGGGCCTGGTGTCCCTCACCCGAGCCAGAGCCGGCAGGCTGCGTGCTCCGGCCTTGACCTGCTGAGCGGCACCGGGACCCAGCTGGCACCGGCCCTGGCCCAGCCGGACTCTGGGCTGCGAGGGGGAGACGCGGGGCAGACACAGCCTCACTTTCTGGCCGTTCCTTTTGCTTCAAAAATGAGAACAGTGCGGCTGCGACTGAAGGCGAGACTTCAGCCCCTTCCCCAAATATGAGTGGTTAGTCGAGGGCTGTTCCACGCAGTGTTCTGAGCTATTAGAGGTCACAGGGAAGGGACACAGGGAACAGGATTCCACCTCGTGGGTGAGGACAGCATTCAACCGAGCCTTGCTTGATCTCCTCTCAAATCTCCCAGGAATAACAGCCCCTTCTCCTGCAGGTGCTGGAGGGAGGTTTAAATGAGACGAAGCTCATTTAGGTGCTTCTCCCAGTGTCCAGCACCTGCTGGATCCCGCCCTCAAAGGAAAAGAAACTTCCAAGAGGCATACTTTTGCAGCACTGCCACTAGGGGGCAGAGACGCTCCAGACATCCCACAGTGGCCCTCTGGGACAAACCAAGCAACTGGTCACACTTCCTCACGTGGCGATGGCAGTGTAGGCTCCATGACGCCTTGCCTTTGCTGGGTGGGCTCCCCCACAGACGTGTGCCCCCTCCAGCAAGAGCACTTCATGTGACACAGTTTGTGTTTGGTGTCTCACGAGAGGGTGTGACGGCCCCATTTGACAGACAGGGAGACTGAGGCTCAGACAGGACACACCCTGCAGCTGGTCAGGGGTGGCCTGGGATGGGAAGCCCAGTCTGTCTGACTCCAGAGCTCTTGGATTTCCTACCCCTCGGAAGGCCCTTGAAGCACAGGCAGAGTGACAGGGAGGGAGGAGACCCCAGGTACCTTGGGGTGGACAGGAAATGGGTCCCCAGCCACTCTGGGCCGAGGTGACCGGCTCCAGGTAGCACTTACCGGCACCAGGGTCCTGTGGCCCTCCTCCAGGAACTCCAGGCTCTGGAGGAGGGCCTGGTTCATCTGGGAGAAAGTGTCCAGGCACTTGCGGGCCTCCTGGCTGGCCGTGAGGAGCCGCCCGTAGTGCCGCACCATGGCCTCCACCAGGGCCGACTCCGGCTCCTCCCGAAGGCTGCTCTCTGTGGGGACAGGGAGGGTGGCAGGGGCGGGCGCTGACCAGGTGGGTGGGGTGTCTGCTGCTGAGCCCCGAGTTGAGCAGCCCCACACCCACCCTTGGCTTGGCACCCGAGGCCCTGCCCCAGCCACCCCCCCAGCAGCCCTGCCAGCTCCTGCATGGAACCCACCAGCCCCAAACCTGCCACTGTGCCCCGGGGCTGCAGCCCAGCCCTGTACATGCTCTTTGCTGAGTTCATCTGAGCCCCGAGAGAGGTGGCCTCCTCTGTGAAGCCTTTTCTGACCCTCAGGCGGGGTTAGGGCTCCCACAGCCCTGGCCAGTACCTTTAATATGGCCCTGAGCACAGCGGCTGTGAAGACAGATGGATCAGAGGCTGCACCTCGCCCACCACTTCCTGGCTGTGTGATCTTGGGCAAGTTCCTTACCCTCTCTGAACCTGGGTAGCACAGTAGCCCAAGGCTGGGAAGGAGGTGTAATAAAGATTTGCTAAAGAGCTTACCACAGAGTAAATACTTAATGTTGATCATTATTTTTGATAATATTAAAATAAAAAATAATCAAAGTTTTTGTCTCTCCTTTTCTAATGAACTTCCAGCACTTATAACAGTGGACCCTGGTACAAATTATGATAAGACAAAATAATATCATATCCCCTTCAAGCACCCACTCTTAGTCCCCAATAGCAAAACCAAAATGCCACAGACAGACAAAATACCGCTGTCCATCAATATCCCAGGGGCACTGGTTCTAGGACCCCCGTGGTCACCAAAATCTGAGGCTGCTCAAGTCCCTTATGTGAGATGACGTGGCCTTCACCTAGAACCCACAGGTCCCGTGTGGCCTTGAAATCTGAGTAGTGCCTGAGGGACGCGAGGGTCCGTGAGCTGTGGCCTGTTGCTCAGGAGCCAGGGCAAGGCGGGGCGTTGGGCTGGGTGTGATTTGTGCGTGGTCTGGACCTGGGGTTGGCCGGGCCTGCGGATGCGCAGAGGCCCGCGGTGGTTGTCCCCGTGGCTCACGTGGCTGGTCGCGTGGAGGAATCAGTCTATTTGGTCACCGTCACTAGAGCTGTTTCCATTAGCCTGAGAGCCAGGGGCGAGCCGGGGCCTGGGCGGGGACCAGGAGGGGGACTCGGCCCTTCTCAGCCACGGTGGTGGCCTTCGCACTTCCCGGTCAGCAGAAGAGCCGCTCGGCGCGGCCCCAGCCCTGGAGGCCCCAGGAGGCGCCGTACCTTTGGGGATTTTCTCGAGGACCTTCCTCAGGTAGTCCTCAAACACCTTGTGCCTCTGCACCGCTCTCTTCAGCTTCCTCTGCCTGTGGGGCCAGAGGCAAGGACGTGGCGTGGGACCCCGGTCCTGCATGGCCCCTTACCAGGGTCACCTCTGTGGGTTCCTGCTGGGCCCTGTGCTGAGCTGGCCACTTCCTGCCCATCAGTCGGCCACGGGCCTCTCATCCCGTCTTACTGCTGAGCAAACTGGGTCCCAGACAGGCGCGGGGTGCGGGGTGGGGGTGGGCAGCCGCCTCTGTCTGGTGTGGTCTACAGACCCCTCCTGGAGGCGGGGAGGTGGTGGCCACGGCCCGTCCAGGAGGCAGACCCCCCACCCCCCACCCTGGCCAGGTGCGCCACCTCCCTGGGCCTGGGTTCTCCACGGGCAATGGTGGAGAGAACCCCACAGCGGGCCAGGACCACGTGGGGGGAGGTGGCCCCAGTCTGCCCCTGTGCTGACTCTTGGAGGAACTCTAAGCAAGCAGCGTCCAGTAGGTGGCCTACCTGGGCCCCGTCAAGGTCAGCGCTGGAGGGCAGAGGGCAGGACCGGGCCAGCCCCAGTCTGCCTCTGCAAACAGGGGCTGTAGTGGCTTCTCGGAGTGACCCCCAGGGACCCAGGCAAGCCCCTCTACCTCTCTGGGGCATGCAGGGGGAGTTGTCTGTCTCAGTACCTCGTGCCCCGCGCCCCCGCCCTCGCCCTTCCTGGGGCCCGTCCCTTCCCATCTACTCGGGCTGTTAGAGCAGCCTCCACTTAAGGCCCAAGTGGAGGGCGAGGACCAGGGTCTCCACTCAGGACCGGCTCCACCTCGCAGATGGACTTCCTGGGGGTCAAGCTGACAGGTGCACTGGGATGGCCACCTGCAGCCCCTCCTTCATGAGGAGGTCACTCAGCCCCGGAGGGCAGGGACTGGCCAGGATCTGAGGTCATCAAGGGGTGGTGGCCACGCCTCCCACCTCTCCTGCCACAGCTGGGTCGATTTCAAGGCTTTGCTGCCTGCCCCCGTCCCTTCCCTGGCCCGGCCTCTATGGGGCAGTTCTGCACGTCCTGGCCCCTGGGCTCACTGTGGGTGGCGCTGGGGCTGGGGCCAAGGCAGGCCACAGCAGGCCCTGGGACCACACGTACTTGGCCTGCAGCTGGCAGAGTTCCTGCAGCAGCACCTGCAGGTCCCCGTCCTTGTCACCAGGATCGCTTGGGTCAGCTCCTTGGGCTGTGTCCATGGCACCAGAATTGCCCCTCAGCACCCCAGGCCACGCGGGATGGAGGAGGGGTCGCGGGTCAGAACGGTCACAGCAGTGGCTTCCTCCTCATGCTCCCGACAGTCCTCTGCAGCCGGTTAGCAATCCCGCTACACAGGGAAGGAAGCGAGGCTCAGAGAGGGCTGGGACCCACTCCAGGTCACACAGCAGAACTAGGTTTGGACTCTGGGCTCATTGAATCTGAAGTCCAGGGCCTTTGGGATATAGGACTGAGAGTGCCGCCCTGCAGTGGCATTATCACCCCGGCCACCTCACAACTGGTAGGGCCCCATCAGCCCCAGATCTTCCAAGAGGGGCTGACTTCCAGCAGCATCTGGGAAAGAGGTTGGGCTGAGAGCAGGGCTGGCTCAGAGGGCCCTCATGACAGCTCCGTGCCCACCGCCCGCCCACCCACTGGGCACCACTCATGTGAGCCTGCTGGACAGCTGGGCTGGGGCTGAGAGGGACACCTCCAACGAGCTGCAGGCCCAAGGGGGCGAGGGCGGCTAGCAGGGACTCCGCACGGCAGCACCCAGGGTTCCCAGCCGAGTGCCCAGGGGTCAGAGAGCGGGGGCAGGGCTGGGCAGCCTGTCCACCGCCTGGCACTGGACACGGCTTCCTGAGCAGCAGGAGGAGCGGGGCCCAGCTGACTCTCCCGCTCTCCCAAGCTCAGAGCCACAGCCAGCTGTGACATCACAATGCTGGCTCTGTCCTCGGGACAGACCTGTGTGTGCAGAACCAGGGTCACCATGTCCTGTGGCCCCTGCCCCCGCCCTGCCCTCCTGGTCCAGTTCCATGGAGAAGGGGACAAGAGGCATCGGCCACCCCATGGGACTCTTGGGCCTCTGCTTCAAGCTGGTCACCTGGAGTCAAGGCGGAGGTCCTGATGACCTTGTGCCTGCCCAAATCCCTCCTGTCCCCTTCTGCCTGACTTTGGTGACTGATGCCTGGGCCCGTCCCCAGTACCCCTGCAGGCTTAGCTCCCCAGGACCCGGGGCCAAGCCTGGCCCAGTGCGGGCACCAGGCAGAAGGACTCAGGCCTTGGACCCTCCCCTGCCCATGGGTCAGCCTGTACCCCTGCAGCGGTTGGGCCAGGGTCACTGGGGGCGCTGGGCCTGGTGCCCCTTCTGACATCCTGCCCTGCACCTGCCCTGCTAGCTGCCAGGCTGACCTGGCCGGCTCTGTGGGGGCCACTGCTCAGGGAGGGCAGGGGGAGCGCAGGGAGGACAGAGGGGACGCGGGGCCTTGGGGAAGGGCAGAGCGGCCAGGGCTGCAGGAGAGCCAGGGCTGGGGGGAGCGGGTCTGTGGCTGGAGCCGAGCAGGCGTTGGCACCGGGTGGATGACCACAGTTAATGGGGGGCAGAGGGGACCAGCTCACTGGGATTCTGGGCTGCTCCCCCACCCCCTCTCCTCACTCCCTCAACCCCCCCATCAGTGGAGAATGGACCCCGCCCCTGCCAGGCTGTGCCCATGAGCAGGCCCTAAGGGAGCCCCCCGCCCCCCGTCCTAGAAACCCGGGCGTGTGGAGCCCACTGAGCGCGGCAGTGGAGGTCCCAGGCTCTGGTCTTGGGTCAGACGAGGGTGGGGACAGGTCCCTGTGAGGGGAACCCGGGGTAGAGGGCAGAGGCCCCGCTCGGGCGCAGCTGAGAGCAGAGAGCCGGAGCCAGCCGTGTCTGGGTGACTCTCCAGGACAAGGAGAAGCCGGCGGGAGGGCCTCTGCCAGCAGGGACCGCAGGGCAGAGGCTCAAGGGCACAGAAGGGCCTGCGAGGCCACCAGGCCACAGGCAGGGGACTTGGGCTGAGGCTGGAGGAGCTTCTGGCAGGCAGCAGTGTGACAGGTCACTGTCACAGAGAAGAAACAGATGGCAGGAGGGAGGGAGGTGGGGAGGATGGCGTCCTCTCTGGGTTCATGGGCTGAGCCTGGGCCGCCGCCCTGCCCTGGGCTTGACCGACAGCCCCACCCTGGGGCCCGCACCTGGCTGCTGCTCCAGGGACCAAGGGTTAGGGTTAGGGGACCAGGGAAGCCCCGGGAGCCAGGCTCGGGCTTGGCACTTTACCAGAGAGCAGCGGGCAGCTCTCAGAGGGAGTGTCCTGGTCACACGGTGCGTTTGAGCATGCTCCCTGACTCAGAGGGCAGGAGTGGAGGGGGCCAGCAGCAGGGGTGGCGTCTGGGCACACCAGGTTCCACGCACTTTTTGTGGAGGGTTAATTTAATCCTCGGGACCCACTCACAAGGTCGAAGATGATATTTCACAAATGGGGAAACTGAGACGCAGAGAGGTGGAATAACTTGCCCAAGGTCTCACTGTTGGGAAACAGCTGAGTCGTCCTTCCAGGGAGTCGAGATCCAGACCATTCGGGAAGTTGAGTTGCTAGGACTTGGAAATGGATCAACAGGGTCCTATCGGGCAGGATATAGAGCTGGGAGGCTGTTCTTGAGGGACTCCATCAGCATCTCTGACCCTCCTGTGGCCTGGAGCAGGTGCTGGGACACCTTACCTGCAGCAGAACCTCGCTGCCCAGAAGCTGAGGTCCCTAACCCACGTGGCCCCCGAAAGCCATAGGCACGAGGCTGGGGCGTTGGCACAACCATGTGCTTCCCAGTGAGGGCTTATTCTGGCCTGAAGTGTCCCATGAAGTGCCCAGAGAACACACAGATGAGGCTGGGAGGGGCCGTTTCTCCTGTCAGCCCTGGTGGGTGCCGGTCATCATCAAGGGTGGCCCTGTTGTAGTCAGCACCTGGCTCTTCTCCTGGAGCGCGTCCGGGGTTAGGACCTGGTAGCAGGGCTGCCACATCACCTGGGGGACCCGGTGCACAGTGAAAATGCCAGGCTGTCATTAAGGATCATGAGAATTGCCAGGCGGGATAGCAGAGGAGAAAACAGAACGTGGCTCTTCAGCGCACAGACCCACGCGAGCACACACGGGGCCCAGGAAGTCCGGGCCTGGGTATCCCACTCTGGCCCGCTCCTCCCAGGCCCTCCGAGCTACCCCAGGGACACCTGCACAGCCCTGCTTGCTTCTCTCTCTCTCCCACGGACAGGCTTCGGCTACCTGCTGAGGACACACAGCTGGGGACGGCCCAGGTCTCTGACCTCTGCTCAGCCTCTGTGCCCTGGGGCAGAGCTGCCCGTCAACGGCAGTAGAACCAGTGAAACCCACCTTTCCAAAGGCCTGAACCCTCAGGGCCTGGATCATTAGGTGCAGCCAGAGAAGGGACCAGATCCAGCTTCCCTGCCCAGAATTCCAACCTCATCCTCAGAGCAGCCCCAAATGTTCCCAAGAGGGACAAAGCCAGCCTGTCTCCCGCCCAAGGGATGCTCAGGATGCAGAGTGAGGCTGCAGCTGTGGAGTCAATGGGAGACCAGCTGTGTGACCTGAGGAAAAGCACACAGCCTCTCTGAGCCTCAGGTTGCTCAAAGGCAGAGTAGAGAGAGGGTGAGGAAACAAACTTGGTCTGCTGATTCCACCTGAAGTTTCCGAGACAGGCATTTCTGGCCTCCTGCCCTGCTCACTGAGGGAGCATCTCCGCGGTCCATCTGGCCCTTCCCTCCGTCCTTGGCACATGAGAAGGCAGATCCGGCAGCAGCCCAGGGCCCAGTCCTGCTGCCCCCGGCTCACCCTTACCCTGCCCCGGGAAGGTTCTGGGCTGGGGAGTCACCAGCAGGTCCTGGGATACTCCAGGCCATCCCTGGCCCAGCTCTCCTGAGACCCGACCTCCGTGGGAGAGAAGTCAGACCCCGGGTCGTGGTCCACCGGGGGCTGGGCTTTCCAGTGTCCAGGGTCTCAGTCCCCTCCCGGCAGCACCTGAGAGGAACCACCCTCCAGAGGACAGAGGAGGGCCAGGCACTCTGACCTCAGGGGCCAGGTCAGGGGCAGCCGGGGACATCCCTGCTTCCTCCTGTCCCAGAGCCTTAACTCGAGGTCTGGGGGGACAGGGGAGTCAGGCCTGGCCGACTGGGTTCAAGCCACGTCACCTTCCTGCTCTGAACCTGGGACGCAAGTTGTCCCTGCAAGGCCATTGATTCTGCCTCCAAGACCTCTAGAGTCCCTCCTCCTCCCTCCGCTGACCGGCCTGGCCGCGGTCTCCCCAACCTGCACTGAGCCACCGCTTCCCTGCGCCTGCGGCTTCAGGCCCCTGCAGGCCGTTCTCCACGCGGCCACCAGGGGGAGCACTTCTCAGAAAATCCAACCTCCCCATTTCCCTGCAGAAAACCAGTGACCTGCAGGTGACTGTTCAGCAACGGGCTGTCCAGGGGGAAAGCTGTTCTTGTGGCCCTGGCCAGTTTCCATGGCGGGAATTCTCCCACTGTGGTTGACTTCAGGCTCCTAACAGTTTAACAACAAGGTGCCTGGAGGTGCAGCCCGCGTGTCACTGGGGCTGGTGGCCACTGCGTTAAATCACCAACGAAGTCAAATTCCCGCTGACGGGGCCCCGCCGTGGCCATCCCTCTCACGTTGGCTTTTCTGTCGCCTTTCCCTACCACAGGGCCTTTGCACCCGTGGTTCACTCTGTCCACCTTGCCATGCTCCCGGCTCTTACAGTGCCCTCTCCCTCTTGCCTTCTAGATCTCTGCTCAGAAGTCGCCTCCTCAGAGTGGCTCCCTGACCAATTACGGTCACCCCTTGGCACTCTGAGTCATCTCCCTCCCAGCTGGAATGTGACCTCCATGAGGGCAAGGACGGGGACAGATGGGTCCTGCTAGAGTCACGGTGTCTAGGATAGCAGTGCACACAGCAGGCACTCAATCGATGCATGGTCACCGGCAGAGGTCTGGAGAGACATGGCTTTGGGTTTGGGTCTCAACTCCCCCACCAACGAGGGTAGGCGTCATGAGTCATGTCTTGGAGTCTCGGTGTGCTCACCTGGGTGCTGGGGACGCCCTCGTAAGACGGAGCACGAGAACCTAGTGACAACCCGGACAAGAGGCTCGGGACGGTTGTGTCACTCCAGGATCTCAGAAGTGAGAGCGGCATCTTCGCCTGCACAGATCCCGTGACAGGCATCGTGCCCCTTCCATGGTGTCCTCCTGCCCTAGGCCAATCTGACCATGGGGCGTCGGCCTTCCCCTGGGCTGAGTCCAGATCTGTCCCCTGTAGTGTCCCCCCCCCGTAGTTCCAGCCCCACTGCTTCCCCATGTGGGGAGTCTCAGGTCATTAGAGCCACTAAGGTTGGGACAGAGGTTGATTGCGTCCTTTCTCCATAACGATAGCAAATAGCGAGGTGGTCAACTGGTGAAGAGGGAGGGCTGATCTGGCTCTCAGGTGTGGACATTCCCACCCATGACCTGTGGCTTTTAGGCCTCTGGACGGGGCAGCTGCACATGGCGAGCAGAGCCGCTTCCCTCAAGATCAGGATGAGAAAGAGAGAAAAAGGAAGAGACTGGGGTCCCACAAGCCCTCAAGGCCCGAGGACCCGCCAGTAGGCAGGGGACTTTAGGACTCCTAAGGGTCCCGCCACCTCCCAGGAGTGCCAAGCACAGGAGCCTTTGGAGAGCATTCCAGATCCAAATCACGGCACTGACAGAGCTGTGAACTTTGGCACGAAAAGATCACAAAGGGCAAGTCCGTCATCTCTCTTTCATCATGAACCGTCTGACCTCACCTGAGTCTTCACCTCACTGAGCCTGTTTCTTCCTCTGTAAAACGAGGTTAACAACACAGGGGGTCCCCCTTATCCCTGGAGGAGGCATTCCAAGGCACCTGCGGATGCCTGCAACTGTGATAGTACTGAGAACTCCGTAGACGGCGTTTTCTCCTAGGCATACACACCCTATGATGAAGGTTGATTTGTAAATTAGACCCAGTCAATAATAATAAAATGGAACAATTATAGAAATGTACTGTAGTAAAAGCACCAGCATCACTACTCCTGCTTTGGGGTCACTAGTAAGTAAGAGAAGCATTACCTGAACACGAGCCTTGTGATACCACAATGGCCAATCTGATAAGAGGAGACAGCTACTAAGTGACCAACAGGAGGGTAGCATACACAGCATGGATACACTGAATAAAGGGATGATTGGTGTCCCAGGCTAGATGGAGTGGGATAGCAGAAGATTTCATCATGCTACTCAAAAGAATGACATGCAATTAAAAACGTGTGAAATATCTATTTCTGGAATTTTCCATTTATTGTTTTTGGACCTCAGTGGTCACAAGTAACTGAAACCGTGGAAGAGAAACTGCAGAAAATTGGGGAGGGGGGGGCTACTGTCATGGCTACCTCTAGTGCTGTGGTAGATATTAAATTAGTCAATATACACAAAGCACTTAACACCAGTTGCTATTATTACTGTTATTCTGCATTCCAGCGTTTTGTGACCATTATTTGGTCCACAGCCATTTGTGGTTAAGGCCAGGCCTCTCTTGCATGCTTTCCAGCTAAGCAGGGAAACGGGCTAGTTCTGTCTGGGTCACCCACCCCCGCTTCACCCCTGTCCATTGGAGCTGTCCCCTCACAGCCCACAAGAGGGCGTCTTGGCCCTTTCCAAAACCTCCCTCAGGCATACCTGACCCTGGGTGGTCTCCATCCACCGGGATTGGAGGGAGAGGTCCCAAACCCGGGGGTGGGGGTGCTGAAAGTCTCCAGCTGGGGTGTCTCCTGTCAGTTTCCTGGGTGGCCTGGACTTGGCCCTTTTTCATATCATTTTTTAGGGATCCTGATGTTCTTAAAAATGCTGGCAGCAGCTGGGGACGTCAGTGAGGAGAGAGAGCAGGAGCTACGGGGGGGAGGGAGGGAACCAGGATCCAGGATGCCCTGTGATTTCCCCCAAGGTCCCTGGGGCTGTGACAACGTGCGCGGTCTCCCCTGGAGTATGGTTTCCTCCACGGCATCAGGGATTTTGCAGAGGGACTCGAGGTCACGAGTCAGTGGGCCTTGAGATGATCCCTGGGCCTGGCCCTTTAAAGGCAGAGCGTTTCCTCTGCTGGTGGCAGAAGATGCGGGTGAGGAATCCGAAGGGGGGGGCGGGACTCGCTGGGAACAGAGTGCATCCTTCTTTGTGCTGAAATGCCAGGGTCATGGGCAAAGTCCAAAGAAGCCATTAGAATTGAGACCGGTCCCCAGCCAACAGTCAGCAAGAGAACGGGACCCCGGTCCCACAGCCACAAGAAGCTGAGCTGGCAACCCACTGGGGACGTAGGAAAGTGGATTCTCCCCAGAGCCTCCAGAGCACAGCCTGGGCCTTGACTCTGGCCTTGTGAGGCCCAAAGAGAACCCAGTCGAGCCCTCCCAGATTCCTGACCCCAGCACATCTGAGTGGGTCCAGGAAAGACCCCAGGAGACACAGGAAGGACTCAGGCTAGATCCTGGGGGCTCTCGGGACCAGTTGCATGAGAAGCAAGGTCAAGGTGAGTTTCAAGCCACCACTTGACCTGTCCCAGCTCCGGCCAAGGGAACATACTTGGTGGAAACCCTGAGGGATTCTCCTGAGGGATGTGGGGCAGGAGGAGGGCCACCCACCTGCCCAGCAGAGCATGCTGGGTACGAGAGCTGCATGACAGGACCCCGCCCCGCCCTCAGAGCAGCATTCACCCTGGGGGGAGGCGGGACCCAGCAACTGGTACCCTGGGTGGTGGTTTGCTCCAGCCCTGGCAGGTTTCAGGAAGGTATGGCATGTCCCTGTGTGTCACCCTGTGCCTGCTGTTCTTATCCAGCCTGTGCCTCTCGTCCTGGGCCCAGGCCACCAATGCCTCTGACCTGGGAGCAGGGTTCTGGGACTCAGCCAAGGTCAAGGGACTGGCTGGCCCTTTTGAGAGCAACCTATTCTACCCCCCAGGACCCGCAGCAGCTGCCAACCTTCTCGATGACTCTGGAGGACGGGCCTGGCCTCCCCCAGGACGGGCGCCATTGAAAGGCTGTGCTTGTGACCTTGCTGCCCTCTTTTTCTGAGCAGGGCCCTTGATCAAGCCTCTGCAGCAAGACCTCATTGACCCGCAGACGCACAGGGCCCTGCGCGCAGAGGCCCCTGGTTAAGCCTCCGCCGCCACATCTTGAAACTCGCCGTCTTTTCCGAGTCAGGGCCTGCACTTTCTCTGCGCCTGGCCCTGCAGATTCTGGAGCAGCCCTGACCTGTGTCCTTGTCTGCAGAGTCTCAGCAGGAGGGAGAATGAACGCACCCATCTTCCCGGCGGAAACCTGTGGGCACCTCTGACCCAGGGATTGGGCACCAGGCACAGGGTTTGGTGCTTGGTCGATTCTTTCAAAGCATCTGAAGTCACCCTGGGGACGGGGCTGGGGGTCCTCCTCTTGGCCTTTACAGGCCTCAATCCCGTTGGTTTCTGCAAAGTAGGGATGACCCCAGCTGGGGCTGTCTCTTTCTGGTGGTCCAGCTGTGAGCCTCGGGGTGCAGGCTGTCACCTCAGGACCGGCAGCGCAAAGCCACCTGTTCAGTGGTGAACAGAGACTGGACCGCGGGGCCAAGGGAACCAAGGTCTCCACAGGACAGCAGCAGCTCCCACGCAGGTCCGTGCCTGCCCCACCCCCGGCCAGACAGTGGCCTCTCAGCTCTGTGACCTTGCTGCTGCGAGTCATGGGACAGGGGTGCAGGTGACGGACACCACCACAGGTTGGGAGTTAATGCTGGCCTTGACCTTCATGGGACCAGTCGAGAGGGAATCAGGTGTCCACTGCATGTGATGAGCGTCGCAGATACCGGAGTCCCCTTCATGTGCCCTCAGCATGACCACTGGGCACACCGCCCAGGCTTCCACTGCAGTCCTTAATCACCTTGCCTGAGCCTCCTCTGTCCGGTATAGAGGCCACGGGGGCCGGGCCCAGAGGGAGCTCAACGCCCAGCTCCGGACTCCCTCAACGGGCAAGTCAGAGGCCTGGCTGGGCGCTGTGGGCCGGCTCCCATCAGCCGGCTCCGCTCCCATCTCACTCCTCTGCTCCTTTGCTATGTTCTGTCGGGTCCTGTTATGGTTTGGGTGTGACTTGTCCCCTAAGTGGTGGAGGCTTGGTCCTCAGTGTGGCTGTACTGAGGTGGTGGAAGCCAAGAGGTGGGAGTGGTGAGGTCCCCGGGTGCTGCTCTTAGGAAGGGATTGACACAGTTCTCGTGGGACCCAGTTAGTTCTGCGGAGAGTGAATTGTGGTAAATGGCAAGCCTGGCCCTTGAATCTCTCTCTGGCTTTCTGTCATGTCATGCCATCTCTCCCTCTTGCATGCTTACCAGCCATGATGCCATCGGCCGTGATGTGACCCAAAGGGGCCCTCATCAGAAGCCAACCTATGGGCTTCCCAGGCTTGGACTTTCAGCCTACAAAGATTTCTACCAACTTCCAGGGTTGGACTTTTCTTTATAAATCACTCAGCCTTGGGTGTTTTGTTATAGCAATGGAAAACATACTGATACAGATCTCTTCTTAAACACACAATCAGAACTCAAATCCTCATCTCAGGACCTGTTTCTAGGGAACCTTCACCATGAATGGCCTATATTTCACCTTCATGACCTCACAGGAGGACTACCAGGACTGTCCTCCTGGGGCTCTTTCCTTCGGGTGCTGTTAGCAGTGTTAGTTCCTGGGGAGTGGAGGTAGCTGAGTCTGCTGGTGGCCACCAAACCCGTTGACCCTTCTTCCTGGGAACACATCTAGAAAACCTCTCCCAGGCTGCCTGGGGAGAAGTGGCCCCACTGCCTGCCTTCTGGTGGCAGGATGTGAGCATTAGTGACTTCACCTCTTGCAGGCCCAGGTGGTGGAAAGTCCCACAACCCATTCTCCGTCCTCTTTCCTCTTCTAGCTTAACACAGACAAAAGCTACAACCCCGGGGAGACACACTTCTGACCTGGCCGAGCTGCCCATAGAGGCAGCCTGGGCCCAAATCACCGAAGGGAGGAGAAGCATTTGCTGGTGAAGATCCTGGCCACATGCAGATGTTTCAAGAGGAAGGAAACCCCGCTGTTTGAGTCTTGGGGTTCATTTGTCACAGCAGCAAGCCTTAGCAAGGCAGAGGGCGAGAGGCGGGGTCTTGGTGCTTCCTGTTCTCATTGTCTGAGTGTCCTGAGCACACAGGCCCTTTAATCTCACTGCAGACTGGCTGCCTATAAGAATCATTATCCCCATTTTATGGATGAGCAAACTGAGGCTCAGAGTCACACGGCTAGGAGGAGACCGAAAGGGAATTCAACCTGACTCCAAAGCCAGTTTGCAGTACAGATAAAGGCCCCACATCTTTCTAATTCCCTCTCTAGATGCCCTTGTCCTGCATCCCAACCCCCTCACACCTCTGCCATGCCACTGCCAATGGCCAGGACCTGTCTATGGGCCTGGGGGCATCTGGGGCTGATATCAGGAAGCTAGGGAATGTCTTAGTCAATCTCCTCCCCTCCTCTTCTTTAGGCCACGGTTCCTGCTGCAGGGAGGACTCCCACTGTCAGCTAAGAAAGAAGCAGTCCCCACTCTGTCTCTGTGTGACAGGGTGTGGGATTTCCAAACCCAGCTATTCCTGTGGTCGGGGGTGGCTGAGAGGCATGATGAGGTATCAGCTAGGAGCCCTGAGAGACGATCGTCCAATTGAGAAAGAAAGCCAAGGTGTGGACTCCAGGTAAGCAGCAAGCAATCATGTAGTGTAAGTATATCCCACGTAGTATTTGGGACACACTTATACTACAGATAGTATTTGTCATTCATCGGAAATTTAAATCTAACTAGACATTTCTATATTTGATCTGATGATCCTTAGGTAAGTCACGCCAGGCTCATGAGAAAGGTTGACCAAAGAGAAGTTATTGAAGGGACAGGGTCAAGGGCACCAAGAGAGGAGGCAGGGAGAGGGAGTGGTGACCCTGGGGACTGGTGAGAAGCTGCCCAGCTGGAGGAGCCTGTCAGAACCGTGGCCCGAGACAGAGAAGCTACAGCAAGAAACACCCGGTCCTGTCCCCGTCCTGTCCACTGGAGCCTCCCATTGTCTGGACCCAGGCGCAAGCCTTATCCAATGCAGATGGCAAGAGGCAGGGCCTCGGGGCGTCCTGGGAACAAGGAAGCCCAGGCAACACCCTATGCCACCAGCTGGGCACAGAGGGTGGAGCCTGGGTCTGGCAGCACCTGGGTGGCCAGTGTGGTCTGAAAAGGGAACGAGGTCTTAATCCTCCTTGGGCTCTGTCCCCTTGATGAGACTTAGAGGACTTTCCCTGCCAGGTCAGACACAGACGGGGAGGGCAGGTCGGAGGCCCAGATGCCACACGCAGGCCCCAGCTTCTCCAGCTGCCTCTGCCGAACAAGAGGAGAGTCAAGGCCCAGCAGGTGCAGCCAGGTGTCCACGGGGCCCTCCGCCCTCATGGTCTTGCTCCATGGCTCATCGGGTTTTGGGGTCCTTCATCCAAAACCTCTCCCAAGATTTCTACCAACTTCCAGGGTTGGACATCCCCCACCCAAGCCCCCTGCCCCAGGAGCTGTCTCCACAGGCTTGTCCCACCCATGAGCTCCCTCCCAAGGCTCAGGTCCCTGCTCTGACCCCGCCCACTAAGACCCCTTGCACTGAGCTGCAGAAATGAGAGAGGAGAGGTCAGGAATTCTGAGCTGCTTAGACACTGCCCCTTGCCTCTCATAGGATGCAATCCAAACCTTGGTGACGGTGGCCGAGTGCCCTGACACAGGGCTGACCCCACTTTGCCCTACCCTGCCCCCTGCACTCCAGCCACATCTAGCTCCTGGGGGAGTCCCCGTAGGCCTGGACTTGTGCTGTGCCCTGGACCTGCATGCACCCACTTGTGCCCTGGACAAAGGCAGCCTGGCAGCTTTGAGACTTCTCAATGCCCACTCTGCGCCTCCTCTAACTCCCGCCCATCCTCCATCCCTCCCCCGCGACCTCCCACTCCCTGCATCCTCACCCCATCCTTCCTCCAGGACCCCACGGTCCCCTGGCCCCCTGCACTGGCTCCCCTCCCCCACCCCTCCTCCCTCGCCCCCCTGCTCCCTCTTCCTCTGCCTGGCTGCCTCCCTTGGGCAGGGCCATCCGCCCCACGTGTTGGCCTCTGGCTCTTGGTTGGGTTATGGCGTATAATTTGCGCCTTGAGGATGAAGATAATAATAGTTACATTTATTGGGCACTTGCCTGGAGCAACCTCTGCCCTGAACCTGCTCAGTGTGTCGCCTCATTTCAGTCCCACCCCACCCCCACCCGCCCCACGCCCCTGGAGAAGGGTGCTGCGGCCGTGACTCCTCTTCTGTGGGTGAGAAGTTGGGCACAGAAGGATGGGGCAGCCACCCAGCAGCTCCCAGGGGTGGCAGGAAGATGGAGCCAAGCCCGGCACCCACAGCCCCACACCAACTGCTCTCTGGACCTGCGGGGCCAAAAGGGCCCCTCGGCATCAGGTGGGGCACAGGTGGAGGCGGGACAGAGAAATCAGGCTGCGGGAGGTGTTTGGGGCTGACCCCGGAGACCCCACAAAGAAGACTGGGGGATGTGATCAACGGGCGCCTGTTTTTATTTCCGTAAGACCGGCCATTCCCTCTCGGGAAGCAGCAACCCTCGGGCCCCACAGACCCCTGGGTCAGAAACCAGGCCACTGGGCATCGGGGCCTGGAGATGATCCCAGGACGTGTGGCACAACAGACACTCGATCCTGTTGGGCCAAGAGTGACACTAAATATAGGGACAGAGGCCCTGAGGGCAGGGCAAAGTCTGAGAGGCCAGCTGGCCGGCCAGGAGGGCCCAGGGCAGGCCATGCGTCAGCCCGGTCAGCCTTGTCCCAGGAGTCCAGGCTGGCAGGGCCTGGCAGATGGAGGGCAGCCACCCTCAGGGCATGCCTGGCGGTCGTGGGCGCTGGGCCTGGGTGCCTGGGTCACACGCTCTCCGGGGCCAGGCCAGGAACTATGACGGTGCAGTTTGTCAGGGATGGCCGACTTCCGCGGCAACGAGAGAACCGGGACGTAAGGGAGGAGAAGAAAGAAGGACCTGCCCACGTTAGCCATGGGAACCTGCAAACACGTCCGAGGCGCGGAGCCCCCATCTCCCAGGGCAGCAGGAGTGGACGAAGGCCTGACCGCCTCAAGCCCTCGCCCTCCTCACCCGGTGGCAGCGCGCGCCAGGGTCCCCGAGCTTCCTGGGGGGCAGGTCTCACTGGCGCCTGCTCCAGGCCGGGTGTGTGCACGAGTGTGCCCCTGCACCCAGCAGGCGCGCGTGCCCATTGGACCTGCGCAGTGGGCAGTTATTGCGAAACCATCTGCCACGAAGCTCGAGTCCCAAGATTCACAGACTCTTCCAAAATAATTATCCCATTTTTAAATTTCTGCATTGGGAATACTTAGGCAGGCAGATTTGAATTCCCACTGGTTCCCAACTGGCATTGTGCTCTGAGAGAGCCAGGCTACGGGGACAGCAGGTTACCGCCACTCTGCAGGTTCAGAGGCGCTGAGTTCAGAGTGTAGTGCTCGTAACAGCGCCATAGTGCGGTCTTTCCTCCACTTCTCAGGGATCCAGAGAGGGGAAAAGTTGGCCCAGGTCACATGGAACTTTCCAGAAGGGCCAAGACCAGCACACGGGTCAGGCCCAAGTGCTTTCCATCATGTCAGGTGCCCCTTGCGTGTGTAGCTGTCAGTTTTCAGAACACACACGTGCGCATACGTCATGATCCAGCAGCTCACACATGTGCATCAGCAAACACACTGGGACAAGGCGGAGAACTCAGAGAATAAGGGATTTGATCTGACGTTTAATACTTTTCTGTAAAACGGATTCATGCATCGGCCATCCTGCCAGCAGCTGGATGCCCACCCTCTGTTCCTCTGGGGTGAGGCCAGGGTGGCCACAGGCACCATGGAGCACAGGTGCAGCTGATGAGGCCCCCCCAGCTTCCCCCTTTCCAGTCTAAAGAAGAACCCCCAACCTTCAAGGGGGTCACAGCGCTGCTCCTGGGTTGCTCTAACCCCGGTGAGAGGTTCCCCTGCCGGCCACCTGTGGAGTTCCTGTAGGAGGAGTGGGGGAACTGCCCCAGAGTGACAGGACAGGGCACCAGGAAGGTAAAGAGGCCCCTGGGGACGTGCCATGGCCCTCCACCCAGCCCATCTGCATGGGAGGCATCGAGAGGCAGCGACAGCCCTGCACAGGGCCAGAGCCATGGCTCCTGCCAGGCCCCACAGCTCTGCCCCCTCCAGACTCAAGGAAGGTTTCCCCTTCCTCAACAAGAGGGCTGCTCATGGGCTGTGAGACCGCCCAGCTCTTGTTCTCCATGGGACACAGGCCTTGTGGCTGGGTCTCACTGTCACTGAGACTGGGCAGGGCCAGGTGGGCCTCCGTTCCTGTCCCTAACATCAGCATATAACGCCTCCCTCTCTGGATGGCCTGGCAAGTGCCCAGACCCCAGGAGGGGTGCTGGTAAGTGAGTGCTCTGCCTGTCCCTCCCATGTCAAGGTGACAGAGTCAGGCCTCCCTCAGGACCTCGCCCGGCCCTCCATCCCGTGTTCTCAGCCCCGCCTCCCACCCAGAGCCCGGTCTCCCTTGGTGGATAGAGTTTCGGCCTTCCTTGGATGGCCAGGTCTGGCTGACCCTCTGTAACGCTACGTTGCTGGCCACTTAGGATTCCCCGAGGAGTAAGGCCCAGGGTGAAAGGCTGACAGCAGGGACCCTTTGCTGGCTGCCCCCACAGAGGCACCAGAGGGGTAGCAGCTGTGTGTCTGGCGCTGGCTCCAGAGAGGCTGGACTGGGCCTGCCCCTTCCTTCCCCTCCCCCAGCTGCAGCTAGGGCTGGAGGAGGCTGGTCCAGCTCTGCCCAGGGGCCAGGTGCTGTCACATCCAGCGGGAGATGTAGGCCCAGCCCGCAGTGACCAGTCCCCAGGGAACGCACGAGGCTGGGCCTACCACATTCTGGCCTTGTTGGGCCTTTCTGTCCAGTTGAAGGGCAACAGGATGCTCCCAGCTCGGCTCTGAACATGTTTATGTTTATGGAAAACCTGTTTCCAGCAGTTAACTGGGGCCTGTGGCCACTTGGGGTTTAATGTCGTTCCCAAGATCCCCAGGTGATTCAGGGAAGGCAAGACGCAGCCTTGGAGAGACCAAGTGACCGGGCTGGCCACCAGAGCCAGCAGCCTCTGGGACAGTCCAGCCACAGCCCATGGGCTACTTGAGCACCCATGAGTCCTGGCCCGTGGGAGACGCCTTTCCCTCCTGCAGGTGGCCTGGGGAGGAAGAAGCCGCTGGGTCCCGCGGGCAGTTTGGAATCCCACTTAATCCCCTATGACCCCTGGAGCTCTCACTTCAGCTATTGGAAGGGAAAACACCCAGAGACAGGGTGGGGGGCAGCTGGGGTCACACAGCAAGGGATCCCCAGACGCCAGGGCCCACGGGGGGCGCTGGGATTGCATGTGACAGGCCTCTTCAGCAAGGGTGGCCAATTTGCCCAGGGCTAGCCAAGCATGGCCACCAGGCCTGGACCTTTTCCCATTGGACACGCCTCCTGGGAGGAAGTGGCAGCTCACACAGGCAGTCCCAAGGATGCCATGGGCAGGGACAGGGGCTCGTGTGGAGGACACTTGGGAGAGTGTACGGGGGAGTGGGTTTAGAGCAGGGGGCTTCAAGGCCAGCTGAGGCCAAGGCTCTGCCTGTGCTGCCTGTCCTGCTCGTCTGTCCCAGGCTGGGCCGTTGGCATCTAAAGTGTCAGTCATGGCTCAGGAAGGTGCAGGCAGCTGAAAACAGCCCCGCCCCCCCCCCCCGCTTGACACCACGATTGATGTCCATCCATCTGTCTGTTGGTACTGGGAGTGGAACCCAGGGACACTTTGCCACATGGCTACATCACCAGCCCTTTTAATTTTTTATCTGGAGACAGGGTCTTGCTAAGTTGCCCAGGCCGGCCTTGAACTTGGGATTCTCTGGCCTCAGCCCCCCGCCCCAGTCCCTGGGAATACAGGCGTGTGTGGCGGCACCTGGCTCAGGTCTGCTAATTCTGATGGACATTCTTACAAGACCCTGCTGGCTGCCCCTTTGCACATATGTGCAGTATTCCAGAGAATGGCCCCGGCTCAGGAAGGCCTTGGGGGACCCAGGCACAGCAGGACGCACAGGAGGGGAGACCCCCAATGCCACCCTGAGCCAGCTGCATGGCCCATCCTTGGGCCAGTGCCTACCAGCCACTGCTGGGTGACGAACCTCATCCTAGGGTGCCCCCTCATCTGGGTGCAGGGTGCACATGAGGGTGTGGGTCAGGGTGCACTTTGACCCTCGTGGGTGGGGAGTCCAGCTTTCTCCCTGCTCACCTGGGTCCTCCCACAGCTGCCCCTTCCTCTTCCCAGGGCTTGGGGACTCTGTCTACCCTCCCCCTCCAAAGTACTGCCCAGGGCCAGGGCTCCTCTTCACCTCAGTTATTTGAAACCAAAATAAACTGATATGGAGAGGCAGCCGGGCCGGGAGCCAGGCTGCCAGGGCCCAGGGTATCGGATAGCGTTCCATCAGTGGGTCAGTCGTCCCAGGGTGCGGCACTGACCTGCGGCCAGCTCCCAGGATCCGGCTGCCCTTCCTTCTTGTGCTCTTTCCTTCCCTCCTTCCCGGAAGCGACGGCACTGTCACAGGAAAGTGTGCAGGGTCTTCATTCCCCTTGGACCCTCCTAGGGTTGGGTCTCCTAAGATGCCTCTCCAGTGCATGTGCACACATGCGCGCGCGCGCGTGCACACACACACACACACCCCTTTATTCATGGGCATTCAGATTAAAATAAACACATGAACATGGAGAGAGGTCTGGAAGGGAGAGGCCTGGGGACTCTGGGTGTGTGTGTGTGTGGCCAGAGGCCTCTCTGGGATTGACAGACAGCAGCAAGTCCCTTTCCCACTCTGTCCACACAGGGGCTGTGTGAGCCCAAGCACACCACCGTGGTTTACTGAGCACCTACTATGTGCCAGGCCGTACTGAAGGCAGTGAGCCCAGGGAGGAAGTATTCTGCTTGAGAGAGACGGGCAGTAACGCAGTGCCGATCCGTGTCATTGGGCAGAGGCGAAGAGTGAGCACCAGAGAGAAGTCAGGCTCTGTGGGGCTGGAGAACGGGGCAGGCGGGTTCTACTCAGGACCAGGAGAGATTGCCCGGGGGCCTCCCGAGTCCTGTGGGTGACCCCTTGGTGGGCCACCTTCCTCCTCCTCTGCAGGCCGGGCAGTTGTATGGCTTTTCTCTCTGCGTCTCTCCGTCTTCGGCTCCTTCCTGACTTCACACAGACCTGGAGCCTAGCGCCACCTCTGAACCTCGCGCCAAGCTGGGGACCCGGGAAAAGCTGCAGAGATGGCTGCGGCCAGGCTTTCTCGAATGTTCGCTGGAATTTGTCATCATGGACTTGCAAATTGATGCCCATCAGAATGGAGGACGTGCAACAGAGGGACGGCCAGGTGGTGTGGCTGTGGAGGAACTGGAACTCCTCCTGTTCCTGGCTGACCGGAGGCGAACGGGCACACGGGCCTCCTGAACCGCCAAACGGAACACAGGGCTAAGGGCCGACCCCGCGCTCCCCTCCCAGGTGTGTGCCGCAGGAACGGCGATGGCACTGGGTTAGAGGTTCACGGCCACACCCTTCATCGTCTCCCGAGGCTCCAGTCCACCCGCAGTAGGTGGATAAATTGTCACCTAGTCATAGTGAGACATCCACGCAGAGATCACAGCGAACCCTCCACAGCTAGGTGGACCCACGCAGGCAAATCTCCCTGTGTCCTGTGGAATGAAAGAGGACGCAGGATTCATCCACATGAGTTCAAAACAACAGCGCCCAGGGACCGGTGGGGTGGCCGAGCCCGGGGGTGGGACAAAAGGGCAGCTGCCGGGTGATTGAAATACTCTCTTTTTGATTCAGATGCTGGAGTATCCAGTTGGTGAAGATGTGTTGAGCTCTACTGGGGGTCTGTTAAGCTTTTAATAAAAAAATTAAAAACCAGTGCTGTGTGGGCCTGGATGAGTTAGGTCAGAGTCTCTGGGGTAGATGCGGGCGCAGGTACGGTTAGTACAACTCTAACAGGTACGCAGGGCTGGCCCTCACCGAGTGAGCCTGACTTGCTCATTTTGGAGATGAACAACTGCAGTTCAGAGAGGGAGGTGACAGGCTCGAGGACAGAGCAGGGCAGCACGATGGCCAGGCCTGGATCCTAGCACAGTTCTTTCTATGGCCGTACTGTTCACCTTCTCCATTGAATCAGTGCCCAGAGACCGTCCCTGCCTCTATCTGAGAGAGCTTGAATTTTAGGAGACTGGCGTCTGATTCTATGGACCATGGTTCCCACTGGCCTAGTTTTCAATGTATGAGTTATTTTGTGCCTTATTTGCTGGGTGGCCTGAGAGAAGGCACAGCACCTCTCTGGACCTCAACTGGGAAATGAGGGCTCTGGACACCAGAACAGCCAAGAGCTCTTTCAGTTGGAAAGATCACAACTGAGACATAGTCTAAGCTAAGCCTATGGTCTGAGAAGTTCAGGAACTTGGAAAAGATTTAGGATTGCATTCTCCCATAAACAGGCAAAAAAAAAAAAAAAAAATCCCCAAACCAAACTAGATTGAATCTTTTTCTCCATGGAAATGAAGACAAGTGGAAATTTGAGGAAGCCCAGGCTCTCCCACTGTGACCCCCTCAGGAGAGCGGTGTGGGAAAGAGTGACAGCTGATTCTCAGCGAACGTTTGATGAAAGGTCTGGTTCCTGCATATGTCCAATGTCCCTGTCCTCAGTGGCATAAAACAGCCATTTATTATGACATTGTGCTGTTGATTAACACAATATCCCTTCACGATGGGAGTGAGCATGGGGTCCTGGATCTGGGTGGTTCTGGGCAGGGGCCCAGGGTGGCCCTCCACCTCCTGGAACATCTCTGAGTGGCCTGTGGTTGGTCCCTCCTGTGGAAAGGCTCGGCTCTCGTGTGGCCCAGTGAAGGAGACGGTGCTGGGGGTCGGGGCTCGAGGCTCAGACCTTGGCTCTGCCCCAGTGACAAACTTGATGTCCTCCTCTGGACACTGGGCCTCGTGCATGAGTCCTGTGCCCTGAGAGCAGAAGTCCGAGTCTCCGATGGGGAGAGAAGGAGAAAGATCCCAGCAAGGTTAATCCCAGTATGCGCACCTGGAGAGACCCTTCACGCTTGGGATGCTGGCCCCATCTGAAACCCCAGCCAGGTGCACATGGACCCTGAGCAGGTGCGTGTGCAGTGGGAAGCGGTGATGCTAGACTCCTTGGTATGGGGGCAGGGGGCAGAGGGCAGAGGGCAGAGGGCAGAGGGAGTGCTGTCCGCCAGTCTGCAGGATACGTGTGTGTTGGGCGTTCTCCCAGCAGGTTCTTTTCCTAAGGGATCCGAAACACAGAAGCCTCTTCCCTAGGGAATTTTCCCACGCTGCCCCAATATTTACACTGCCCTTTACGTGGCGCACAGAGCTGTGGCTGAAAGCACAGGGTTTTGCGTGAGGCCTAAGGCATTTCAAGGGCCAAACAGTCATGAATCAATTGTGGGACTGACAGGCTGCTTCTGAGCCTCAGTTTCCCCAGCTGTGAAATGGGGCAATGGTAGCCCCTACTTGGAGGTTTTTCACAAGTGCAGCAGAACAATGTTCATAGTTTGATCAGTGAGCCCAGCCAAACCCTGCCCTGCTGTACACCCCTGGGGTTTCCTGTCCCCAAGACTCTCCACACACAACTTGAATTCTTGATTTTCTCCCTCCTTCCCTTCCTTCCTCCCTCCCTCCCTCCCTTCCTTTCTTCCTTCCTTCCTTCCTTCCTTTCTTTTTTCTACCAGAGATTGAACTCAGGGGCACTCAACCACTGAGCCACACCTCCAGCCCTTTTTTTATGTTTTATTTAGAGACAGGGTCTCGCTGAGTTGCTCAGGGCCTCGATAAGTTGCTGAGGCTGGTCTTGAACTTGTGATCCTCCTGCCTCAGCCTCCTGAGCTGTGGGATTTCAGGGGTGCCCCACTGTGCCCGGCTGGGTTCTTGATTTTCAAATGCTGAGTTCAGGAGTGAGACAGGAAGGTTTGAAGGCCAAGTTTCTCCAGCTCTCTTGATATGAGAAGTTTGTACTGAGAGGGCAAAGCAGGGGGCAGCCTAACGGGGGCCTGGGAGGTGACCCAGGCCCACCCTCCCCAGGTCAAATCTGCAGAGGGTGTTGGTGGTAGTCGGTGAGCAGAGGAAATTGTGTTTCACCTCCAGGAAGGAGCCCCAGGAAGCAGCAAGATGCAGAGAGATGTCTCCAGTCTAAGCTGGTCTTGGTCTTAGCCCCAGGAGAATCTGCAAACAGTACGGAGCCCCTCCCCACCCTGCCACAGCACGTGGTCTGGAAGGATGCGCTTGAGATGACCTCCAGACTGTCCCAGCTAGGGTGGTACACAACACAGCAGGTGCCGGAGTAGCTGGGAGACATCCCGGGCACTGATGATGCCCCTCCCATCCTTGGCGAACCTTGGCTCAGCCCTGGACACCTGGCATCTGAGATTTATCTCCTCGTGGAACATGGGAAGTGAGGGTCGCGGCATCCCAAACTTTCCTGAGTTTGAGTCGAGGAGGAGTCTGATGGTTGTCCTAAATCCCATGTCCTCCAAGAGGAAGGGGGCTTTGAAATGGAAATCATTTTCCACTCAGAGGAGGAGACCATGGCACCTCTGGGCCCCCACTTCTGGGGCCTGTGATCTGACTTGCCTGGGGCCCTGTGAGTGCCTGGCAGTGCCTGGGCACATCCTGGATGCTTCGTGGGTGGCCATGTGTGCCATCCCCCTGCCTCAGGGATGGCAGTGTCCCCCAGGCCTGGAGGGAGGGGTCCTTCTGGCCTATGAGTCTCTGCCCAGAGCTCGCCCACATGATTTTATGTGTGGTGACTGCTTAGTTAGTGTCCTACCCTTTATCCCCTGCCCCCTCCACAGTGTCCAGCAACAGGACACCCTGTGTCTCCGAACACCAGGCTGTGCCATCTGCACTGACCCTTCGTTTCCCAGAGGCCTTCGGTGCCGACTTCTCAGCCCCTTCTCTTCCCTCAGCCGCCCCTCCAGCCGTCCCCTGTGTTGTGGGCCACCCTAGCTGGGACAGTCTGGAGGCCATCTCTTCTCCCTGGCTCTTGCCTCTTTCCCAATTCCCTCTCTCGTTCTCTTTCCCTGCTTCTCTGGGGCTCACCCTCTGCATCTCTCTCCTCTCTCGCTCCCTCCTGGGTAGTTCCAGAAACATACCCATATATGGCCTCCATGTCAAGGATCACAACTGGTGACATCACGTGAGGGCCCACGTTCCGAGATGCTCTCCCAAGTGAGAGTCCGGCTCTAATCCACCCGGAGGATCGGAAGGGGCCCTGCAGCTTCCTCTGTGCCGTCTTCGAACAGGAAATCTGAGATTCGGAGCACCGTATAGCTTGGCTCGCCATCAGTGGTCATGCGGTGGGCCCGAAATAAACTCCCTGCTTCAAAGGAGCGCGTCACCCAGCTGCCTGGCACAGCAGCCCAAAGCGCAGGGCCAGGGCAGAGGGACAGCTCTGGGCTCTGAAATTCTCACACTCTCAGGAGAGCTCTGTCCACCGCCCCTGGGCGAGTCCCTGGTTCCGGTCTAACAGGTAACGCAGCCCCACCTCCCCTGCCCGTGGGGACCTGCCAGCTGTCCTGCAGTGGGACCTCTGGTTGCTCTGTCTGCTCCAGTTCTCTGGAGTCCTGCGGCCCCTTGGGGACTTTCATTTGGGGTCTGGGTGACAGAGAACTGGCAACTTGCATGTACTTATCCGTTCTTCTGAAGGACTCCTGCTTAGCTGGGCACTCTGCTGTGACCGTCTAGAACTAGAATGCAAAAGGGGCTGTCACTGATGCTACTGTTGGGTCCCCGGTCTCGGGCAATATCTGTGTCTGACAAATGTCTTTGGGAATGGTCTCAGGTCAGGTGAACAAACAGATGCTTTCACGCAGGGGACTCCGGTGAGCGCAGCCTCCCCGAGGGCTTGTGCGTGCGCAGGAGTTTGGGGTCCTGAGTAACCGAGGTGCCGTGGGCTCCACCTGCAGCCTCTTGGGGTTCAGGAGAGGAAACAGGGAGGGGGGTTCTCCAGGTGGGGTTCACAGCTGGGGGTAGGGAAGCGAGCAGACTCCTTACATGTGCACATCCACGCACGCACGAGGGCACGTTTAAAGAGGTGACGTCCTTCGGAAGGACAGGGGGATGTCATGGGGTGGGGTGAGGGGCCAGGTGTGGGAGCAGCCGGGACAAAGCAGACTAGACAGTGGCCTGATGATGGTGGGAGGGGCGCTGCAGGGAGGCCAAGCGGGCAGATGGAACATGCTCTAGAAGTTCTCTGTGTCTCTAGGTCTCTCCCCTCAACACCATCTTCTAGAAGTGTTTGAGCAGAGCAGAGGAGGGTGGATCTGACCAGGCCTCTCCGGGGAAGGCAGGGGGTGGACGGGCTCGAGGAGTGGGAGGCAGCAACGGAGGGGAGGGGAGGTAATGTCAGGGGCTGCTGGCTGAGGCCCTGGGCAGGGCAGGAGGGACCCTCCCTGAAGGAAAAGCCCCTCTCTTGAGGGGAGGCTTCAGGGAATTCGAGGGGGTCCAGCCAGCTGGGACGAGCTGCGCGGCCTCCTCCAGGGGCTGCAGGGACCCCTCAGTGCCACCCAACCTGCTTCCTCTGTGCACAGACAGGCCAGGGCGGGGGGCCTCCTGGCAGCACGGGGTGGGAGCCGCCATCATGCACCCATGGCGATGTTAGAATGAGGAATAGCGCCAGCGGTGCCAGGAGCGGCCACTGGGCACAGAGGACGACCAGGCAGCGGCCCAGGCACTTGTGGTGAATCCTCTTGTTGACTCTTCTCAAAGTCGCCAGGAGCTAGAGATGATTGCTGCTCCCATTTTTCAGATTTGGAAACAGAGGTTATGAGAGGGTGAGTCTTGCCCGAGGCTGGACAGCTACAAGGTATTGGAGGCAGGATTCGAACTCTGGCCTCTGAGCCTCCAGGGCCTACCTTCTAAATCACCACCTCCTCTGGCCTCTCTGGGGGCCGGGGCAGTGGGAATCAGCACCTTCGTGCCCCCAGCTGAAATGTCCCTGGCACTGCCCCGGCATCATGAGGTGCCCATATATCGAGCACAGGCAGGACCTAAAAGAGCCTTTCAGAAGGAGGCACAAAAATACCCCAGGCCCGCCCAATGGCCTTCCACTTGAGCTGCCAAGGCCAGGCTGCCTGGAGGTGGCGGCTGTCACAGAGTTCTCTGCATCTCTAGGTCCCTCCCCTCAACACCATCTTCTGGAATAATCAGTGCTCAGGAATATAAACGGAGTCCACGTGCTTGGGGTGGACACGGAGGCTGGAGGAGCCGGTGGTGAAGTAGTCGCCGGATTCCTAACCCGAGTTCCTGTTCGGGCTTTATTTTAAAGAAAGGAACACAGGACAGGAAAGGTAGGAGGAGAGAGGAGAGAGGGAAAGCAGGGAGAAGAGAAGGAAAGATCCAAACCCAGAGGGGGGAGGGGAGAGGACAGGAAGGGGCCTCAGCTTTGGGGAGGGGTCTAGCTTAGAAGATTCCCGGCCAGGCCTGCGCTGGGGTGCTGGGAGGGCTCTCCTGCCTCGCCTGAGCCTTCCCACCTGCTCCCAGGCCCCTGTGTCCTGCCACCCAGGGGGCCAGGAAGAGGGTCCAGAGCCTCGCGCTGCCCATGGACAGAACAAGGCCAGGCAGGGCACTTGGGCTGGGGAGCTGGAAGGGGTGGGCACAGCCACTGTTGTTATTGGAGGCTCAGAGGTGGACGGGCCAGCCCCGCCCACCCATCTCTGCCACCCCTGGCCGCTGGCATAGCTGGCAGAGCCTGGCATTCCTAGAGCCGTGGCAGAAACTGGGTCAGGGGCCTGGAATGCTGTGTCCAGCACTGAATGTGTCTGAGCCACACTGATGGGTCTGGCTGCAGGGAGGACAGGGGCCTGGGACGAGGGCCAGTCCCTGCAGGGCCAGGAGGCAGGGAAGGGCCCCTCCACCCAGGAGGCTGAGAGGAAGGTGACCTGCAGGCCTGTTGCTCAACGGCGTGGGCCCAGAGAAACAGGACGGAAACTTGGCGGCCACCCATGTCTTCCACATGCTGCTCCCGGGCACCGCCTGAGGCTGTGGCTCTGTGCAGGACACAGAAAAGAGACTTTCTCATGGTTTTATTTATTCCCTCTCTCCTCTGGCTCTCTCTCTGGGCAGCTTCCTGGGTTCCTGGCAGGCCAATAAACAAACAAGCCACCTAGCTCTCTGTCAGGGTCCCAGACTCCGCGGAGGGCCACCCAGCTTTGGGTGAGCAAGGGGAAGCCAAGGGCGCTCCATTCGGCTGGAGCCTTGGCCTCAGTTTCCCCTTCTGTACAATGGGCGGGGCCTGGGTCGTGCTGGAGTGGGAGCGGAGCCAGGTTTGGACAGGTTTGGGTCTGGCTGGTCCACCTCGGGCTGGGTGCACCCTCTCTCGGTGCCTCAGTTTCTCTCCATACAAAGGACAAAGGGACCTGGCATGGTGGGGTCTGCAGCCTGAGTAGAGTCCTGGGTCCTCTGGTGACTCTGGCCCACCTTCTTCTTCCAAGGCCTGGCATCCAAAGCCAGCGTGCAAGAGTCTTCCATCGGCCACTGGGAGGGCATGTTAGGTTCTTCAGTAGCAGTGAGGCCCTGGACAGAGGCCTGTCAGCTCTGGCCCCTGCCAAGGCCACCCGGGACTTTGACTGGAGCCCTTCCTGGGGGCCGAGGGCTGGGGGGCCCTGTCCTCTACCAGGGCAGAAACCTCCTGTGGGGCGAGGTTTAGGGTCAAGTGACTAACCCCTTGCCATGTTCAGAGGGTCAGATGAAAAGAGGGACCAGCAGATGCAGTCGGAGCCCCTCTGCCCCTTACATTCTGCACCTCTGTCTCCCCATCTGCACATGAGAAGCTGATGCTCCCGGGTACTGAGAGGTCAAAGGCTTCCGCCCAAGGCAGCAGCTAGGACCCTGCCAGGGACCCACAGGTACCAGCATATTTTTTATTGTTTAGGCGTTAAAGCAAAGGGACCCAGGACCTGGCTGTCTACATCCACAGTCCCAACTGGAAGGACCCCTCTGGTCTGGGGCTGGTGGATTAGAAAGATGGGTTTTGACAGCAGGACGGGGCACTGAACAGAACAGGGCTGGTACTGGGGCCAAGGACAGCCGTGGCGATTCCCCTCCTCCTCCTGTGTCCCCAGGTAGCCCAAGCAGCCAGCTCTCAGGACTGCCTCTGGCTAGGGCCACGTGACTTTTGAGAGACCCTGAAAATCCTGCAACTGATCTGCAGATGGCATGTCTGATGTGTATCGTGTATATTCATCCTTTGGTATCTGTGGGGCGTTGGTTTCAGGACCTCCCGGCAGATATCCAAATCTGGGGAAAAGTCTCCTGTATGAGACGTCAGGGTGTCTGCCCAGATCCTTGTGGATCCTCGGACACCCCCCACCATCTCCAGGTGACCCGTGATGGTGCATTCAACCTGGACGCTACGTGAATAGTTGTTATGTGTGTTGCTCACAGAATAATAACAGGGAAAAAGTCAGTGCATGTTCAGAGTCGTTGGAACAATTCTTTTTCTTGGATATTCCTGATCCATGTTGTTTAAATGCCTGGACACGGAACCCACAAACATAGAGGAGGACTGAATAAATATTATATAAGGAATTATGTTATATGGTAGATGGCTCAAGCTGCAAACATACGTAGGAGCATAAATCACTATATATACATGTGTGTATATAATATCCATTCATCTTCAGTCTTTTAAACGTATATGTGTGTGTGTGTGTGTGTGTGTATGTATATATATATCCATTCTCCAATTTGGCTCCAGCCTTTACTTAAATCTTCAAAAACAGCTGAAAGCTGCGGTTAGCTACCTGAGATGAGAGCCGGAAGTCAGGCACACTGCCCTCTCTCCCTGCCACTTTCTCCCTGGGTGTCCTCCGTCTTCCCATCTGCAGGATGGGGGCAACACCACCTTCTCATGGAATCGTGCAGGGAAGGCCACGGCAACCCGCTCACTGCTACCATTTCTGAGGGTGGCAAGTGGCTCTGAACCCTGGGCCCTGCCTTCACTGGAGGCCCCGCACACTTAGGTACCCTGTACCGCTAAGGGACCACGGGCTCCCTGAGAGGCCCGTCTTGTCATTGTAAGTGGTGGCCTCATGCAGAAATCCAGGCCCAGGATTGAGAGGCGTGGGGTGGACCAGGTCCTTCCAAAGTTCCAGGGCAGCAGATCCTGAGCGCAGGAGGGTGGAGGGGGCAGGAGGACCCTCGGACAGGTGCAGCCTATACTCAGGCAGGCTCCAGGGAGGTGGCGTGCTTTCCCAGCTCCCCCATCCCTGACCTTGTGCCTGACCTTGGGACCTGTGGCCTGGGAGACACGGTCCCTGCTGTCCAAGGAAGGCCTTGGAGCTGGCTCCAGCTCGGCTTGTTTTCTGTGAGGAGAGCCCAGGAGAATCCCACCCTCACTCAGCCTCCCTGAAGGCTGCCATGGGCTGGCTGTGCAGCCTCCAGGCAGGGACGGTTTGACCCTTGTCACCTGCTTTCTGGGGTCAGGGCAGAGAGTCGCTGCACCTTGGGGGCCATTAGGGGCGTTATGCTGCTCACACTGTGAGCTCACCTCCTCTGAAAACAGCTGCCAGATGCTACTATTGTCTCCACAGGTGGCAAAGCGAGGCAGGGTGTCGGCGACCTGCTGTCCCTCATGCAGCCAGTAGATGGCAGAGCAGGGCTGGACTCTGGGCAGTGGGGCACCAGGCCACACGGTCATGGCCACCCTGCCAGGTGAAGGGTGGCCTCCGCAGGCGTGATCCTCATCATGACTCCATGGTTTACTCACGGTCCACCCAGCAGCTATTGAACACCCACAGTGTACCTGGCCTTGGGTAGGTCCTAGGGTCACACACAAAGGTGACGCCGTCCTGCTCTGCAGAAATTTCTGGATCCTAGAGGGAGGCAGGCCCACTGCCGGCAGCCAGAGCAGCAGGACATGAGGAGCCCTTGGACACACGCCTCTGAGGAGGCCGATCCACCCTGGGCCCCGGGGCGCTGGCCCTTCCCGCTGAGGCCCTGGCCTCTGGCTCCTTGGGCAGGTCGCCACCTCCAGCCTCCTCTGGTACAAAATGAAGACTCAGCAACTGTCACCATGAGGGGAGGCAGAGTCGCAGGGGAGGTGAGTGTGAGTGCCCAGGCTATGGCAGGGGGGACGCTCCTCCTCACGGTCCTCTGTAGCTAGGGCTGGTGGCACATTCCAGGGACACCCTGAGGACGTCTCCTGGGGCCACTGGAGCTGCTGCACGGGCAGGTCGTGAAGCCTCATGTGGAGTCAGCTCCAGGGTCGTCCAGGTCCCCGGTCCCTAGCTGCAGGCGCCCTGGACTGTCCATTTCTCCATCTGTGAAACGGGCACCTGTCTCTGGAGAGGGTGGCTCCTGGTGATGGACCCCGTGGTGCTTTGCCCCTCCCCCGGCCTCAGTTTACCCGGCTCTTTATGCTGCACGGCTCGGTTTCTAAGGCCCTGCTGAGGCTGGCCTCCTTCCAGCCCCGAGTCCCGGCCAGTGGCCAGGGGGAACCCCTGGGAGGCAGATTGGGATTAAAATAGCCCTTTCCCAGGGCAAGCGGGCGCGCAGTGAGTGCTGCCCCCAAGCCAGGGGCCAGCAGGGGGTGCTCAGGGCTGGCCGGTCCTTCCAGGAGTTCCGGTCACCTTCTTGCAGCACCCAAGTGTGGACTGCAGGGCCCCCACTTCCCCTGGGGGCGGATAGCTCCCATGGGGTTCCTTGAATAACATGTGAGGTGGTCAGAACGGCTCCTGGGCCCTCCGTGGCCACTGCTCTTCCAAGGGGGGGGCCTCGGTTTCTGCCTCTGTGAAATGGGTGGAGAAGCAGGACCCTGGCAGGGCTGTGGCTGGGATTAGAAACCCGCACTGAACGATGGTTCTTCCTCCTCTCCTCCAGCTCTGGCCGGGCCTGGCCCTGGCCGTGGGGCTGGGCTCCCTGGATGGGGCCGGTGTGCGCGGTTGTTAGAGCCTCGGGGGAGGAGGTCATTCCCCAGACGTCCCACCAGAAAACAGGCTGAGGGACATGGCTGGGAGAGGGGCAGAGGTGGCGTGCACACTGCAGCCATCCTGGGTACCCAATCCTCCCCAGCAGACCTCTGCCTGTGGGTCCAGGCTGCAGGGCCTGGGGTGGGGCTGTGGGTCCCGTTAACCGCGGCTCCCCCCACAAGCCACCTACACACTGCTTTGCTCCTGCATGTCTCCCTCGGCCGGTGGAAGCAGCTCACCTTCCTTCCACGAACCAGGGGACTGGAACCAGGAGGTGACTTGCCCAAGGTCACACAGCTAGCAAATAGCAGAATTGAAAGTAGCCCTAGGGTGGCTGGTATCAAGCCCTCCATCCGTCCACCTTTACCTGCTTCCCTGTTCCAGTGTCCCACGCTAAGCTCTGGTTTGCGGAGGGCATGTCGAACAGGTCACCTTAGAACCAAAGAGCCCTGGAAAACTTGTAGCCTGGAGTCTTCTTTTTGCAATGGGAAAGCTGAGCCCCAGAGAGGGACAGGGAGTTAGCCAAGGTCACACAGCATCCTTGCACTGGAATGGAGATCATAGCTCAGTCCCTGACTCTTGGTCCGCGTTCTTCCCTCTTGCCCTCCACTTTTAACGGACACCTTCGCATGGGACCCCACGATGCTGTGGCACTGGACATTGACACTTCTGCTTAGTTCAGTGGCACCTGGACCAAGGCCCTGCCCTGCCCCGGGGGTGGGTAAAAGCAGACCCCAGCTCTGGAGAGATCAGGGCGTCTTCCTGTTGCTGGGCCGAGCACCGTCCCCACCCGCTGAAGGCAGATCTGGCCGCCTCAGACCTTGCAGGGGCCTCGGCCTCACAGAGGCCGGGAAGAGGCTGGGGCCAGGCCCAGGCCAGAGGCTGGGGGACCCGCGGGCTGCACAGGTGGCCCCGCAGGGTGGGAGTGCCCGAGGGCAGGCTCCAGACCACCCTGCCTTTTGACAGATGGTAAAATGGGGACCTGAAAGAGGAAGTGGGAGCTTGTGGCCGATTGGAAACGCTGACCCCGGCCTCTCGCTTCCCAGCCTGGACTTCTTCACAATAAACAAAAACGGCTGCTGAAATCGCTTTAAAAACTAATCAAGACCAAGCACCAGGTATAAGGTGACTCTGAGGTCTCGCTGCCCCTGGCAGTCCCCATGTGGGATGCAGAGCTGCCTCCTGACGTTGACCTAGAGCAGTGGCTCCCAGCCCCGGCCGCAGGCTAGACCCCCACAGACCCCAAACCCTGCTGGGCCTGGCTCCAGTTCCCAAGGCCTGAGCTCATTGGTCTGGGGTAAGACCAGAGCCTTGGCTAAAACTCTTGAGAGTCTCTCAGTCAGGCCTAAGAACCATTTCAACAGCACATAACAGAAAACTCAACTAATACTGGCTAAACCTCCAGAACTTCCAATCTTTATCTAACAAATAGGCTGGAGTGGGCATACCCAGAATTGGTTCTGTAGCTCAATGACTGTGAAGAACCCAGAAGCTGTCAAGAACCCAGAAGACTGTCAAACTCATTTTATCATTCTCTGTCAAACTCGTGGTCACAAGAAGGCTACCACTGCTCCAAGAATCAAGTCCTCCAGGTCAAATACAGGGACTGGGCCTAGGAGTCATTTTCTTCCCTACCTCTCTTGTTTTGTTAGGGAAGAAAGTCCTTCCTGGGAACATCCCAGCAGAATTTCCGCACAGCTCCTTGAACAAAACTAGGCTACGATCCCGCTGCTAGAAGAGTCACTGACCAAGAGGGTGGGATTGTCCCAACTGTCTTGGAACAATCGTGATTCATCCATGGGACTGGGGACACTGCTACCTGCACAGAGCCAGGTTCTGCTCTCAGGGGAAATGGCCATTGATGGGCTCTGCCACACCCTCTGGTAGTGGAGGCCTTTGCTGAGATGAATCATGGACTTTAAGCTCCTCACCTAAGGTGCTGGCTTTAAGAGCGTCCAGGCTCAAGCCACACTTAAGCTCACAAGGAGAAAATGTCTGCTTTGCAGAAGATTCTAGTAGGCTTCCCAGAAGAGGGGCGCAGCCTCGGCCTGGAGAAGTGAGGAGCCCGGCAGTTCTGAAGGCCAGGGGTGCGGG
>NW_025999900.1:58473198-58504739 GCF_001458135.2 Marmota marmota marmota | reverse complement strand
CCGGCAGTTGCTGGAAGGCCAGGGGTGCCGGGGGGCAGGGGTGGAGGGGCGCGGGGACCAGATTTTGAAGGGAAGGAAGCTCAGCTCTACTGTGCTGTGCAGAGGGGGGTCTCTGTGAGGTCTGCCTGAGGCTGGAGGCCAGGGCCGGGCAGGCCACAGCAGAGGACTGTCACTCTTAAGGCTGTGACAAGGATAAATCAAAATAATTCTCTAAGGGGCTCAGCAGGAGTCCATGTGAGTCCCCTCCCCCGGGAGGGTCCCCCACTCCAGCCCCCCTCTCTCAGTGTCCCCTGCCTCTGCCTCTGCCTGCTGGCTGCCATTCTTCAAGAGGTGGTTCCAGTCACCTGGGCAGCTCGGGGACTCTGACTTGGTCTGAGGCGGGTCCCAAGCTGCTTTTTAGTTCTGTCTGCTTTTTAAGTAGCTGGGCTGGGCTTGTGATGCACGTCCACAGAAATGCACAAACCACGCACATTCAGGGGTCCTACAGCCACCTACACCACATGTGACCTCCCCGATGGAGGAAGGTGCAGTACCTGGTCCCTGGGGTCTCCCAATGTCCCTGCCACTCAGCTCCTCCCAAGGAGAACCATTTTTCCTGACGTCCATGGCTGTAGGTAGTTGTGCTTGTCCCAGAGCCTTGTATATACGGGGTCACATGTGCCTTCGTTCTTACCTGGCTTATCTGGTCAATGTTAGGCCGATGTGGAGAGGTCCACCCTTGTGTGTAGAGGGAGTTTCTCTGTCGTCGCGGGTGTGTGCCCTCCGTCCGTCCCGTGAGCGCACCGCCAGGTGTAAAGCCATTCAAAGGCTGGCGGACGTGTGGGTCCTTTCCACTGGGGCTATTGTGAATAGTGCTGTGTGAGTACTCCTGACCTTGTCTTTGGGGAGCACTTGGCTGTACCACCAGGAGGGGAACATCCAGGTGACATGGTGGGTGTGTGGTCCAAGCACCATCCATTTTCCAAAGCGGTTTTACCATGTTACTCTCCTCCCAGGACATGTACCGGGTCCTCCCTGGCACTTGGCATTTTCTCGTTTTCTTGGAGCTGAGTTGGCATGCTGCCAGCTGTGGATCCAGGGCAGCCGGGGCCTGGGGACGCTGCAGGCGGCAGGCCCTGCTGGGCAGGCTCCCCGGGCAGGTTGCACTCAGGCCCCCCAGCAGGTTCTCTCAGGGGCCCCGGCGGCAGCTCCAGGGGAATCTCCTCCTTCTCCTGGTGATGGTGACAGAGGGCACTGCCAGAGCTCTCCTCACCTGCCGGCTCGTGCTGTGTCCTCAGGGGCAGAGCCAGCCAGGTGGACGTAGACTGATATCCACGCTGAAGGGAGGGGCCTCTGCTGAGGGGAGGGAAGTGCATATTTGCTGATGGAGTCCAAGCACAGCCCCGGGATCTGGGGTGTCTTTTTAAGGCCTCATGTGACTCCAGTGCTCGGCCAGGGTAAGAACCGTGACCCACAGTCACACGGAAGCCAGCCCGTCGAGGCAAAATCAGGCTCAACTGGTTTTATTTCATTTCCTAAAAGTAGTTGATTCAACCAGCTCCGATCTCTTTGAGGCATTTTTGTTCTAGAAGAGGGTCCCTGTAACGAACACGGCAAACCCTTTTAATGGTTGATTTTAGCCAGGCCGGGAAAGCCGCAGCAGCCAGCCTGGGTCTGATCCGTCTCTGGCCCTCCCAGCCCTCCCCGGGGAGGAGGAATGCAGGAGGCCAGGAGAGGAGGCGTGGGTGCTTGGAAGGGAGGAGGGTACACGTGCTGGGTGAGCTCTGTGAGGCTGGGATCGGTCTGCTGGGTCATGGTTGTGTATCCAGTATTGTGTCCCCAGAAGAGTGCCCGGCACAGAGAAGTGGCACAGCACGTGACCTTTCAGTCAATCTATGCGTGCATCCATGTTTAGATAGGCTGCCTGAAATAAGAAAAAGCAACAAGTCGGGTGGATGGATGCCCCAATAGATATAGGCAGGGTGGACGGAGGGAAGGCCTGTGGGTAGATGGGTGAGTGGGTGGACAGACAGAGGATGGATAATGGAGAGAGGGGTGAGTGGGTGGATTGATGGCTGGCTGGATGGTGGATGGTTGGAAGTTTGGATAGATAGGTGAATGGTGATGGATGGGAGGGTAGAAGGGTAAATGGGTGCATGAACAGGGGAATGAGCAGGAGGGAGGAAGGATGGATGGATGGATGGACGGACGGACAGACGACAGACAGGTGGGTCAATGGCTAATGCTTGGATACATGGGTGGATGAAGGATGGACAGATATATAAGTGGGTGGGTGGAGAAATGCACGGGTGGTGAGTGGATGGATGGGTGACCTGGTGAGTCGAAGTCGGAAGGGTGGCGAGCGTGTAGGTGGAGGGCGCTTTGGAAGATCATATTGCTAGTGAATGAATAGAAAATGAACGTGTGATCTTCAGGGAAAAGCCTGGCCTTCCCTGGGGGCAAACTATCTTGCAAGATCCTGTGTGACAAGATGGCCTCGGTCTCCTTGCAGGGTTCCTGGACTTGCCATAGCCCCCCACCCTGTGGAGTGTCTCCTCTGGAGGCCAGGGTTGGCGGTGGGGATGGCGATGGAGATCAGCGCTCCGGGCCCACAGCGGGCCATCGGCAACGAGGAGTACAGCCTGTACAGCAGCCTGAGCGAGGAGGAGCTGGTCCAGATGGCCATCGAGCAGAGTCTGGCGGACAAGACACGGGGCCCGGCCACTGCCGAGGCCACGGTGTCCTCGCGTGCCAACCACCAGCCTGCCCATTTCTACCCATGGACCAGGTAAGCAAGGTGACATTGACTAAGGAGCTGGTCCCGCCCGGGCCTCTGTCAGCTCATTCCAAACCAAGTCACCCTGCTCTCCAGCACGCTTTTACGCCTTAATGATTTACGTCTGTCATCTAAGAGTATTGAGCTCTACAGTGCCAAGTGTTGCAATGTGTGCTGTGCAGTTGTCCCCAGGTATCCTAGAGGGGCTGTTTCCGGGACCCCCACGAATATCCAGGTCTGCACAAATAATGTCAGGGCTGCGGAAATCTTTGTCATACTGTATTGTTCAGGGAGTAACGACAGGAAAAAACTGGTGCATGTTCGGTACACTTCTTTCCAAATACTTTTTTTATCTGAAGGAATGCAGAACCTACAGAGATCAAAGTCCAGCCGCACAAGCTCGGCCTCGGGTGATAATCCTCCCAAGGACCCTCCTGGCCATCCCCATGACACGGTCCCATTTCGCCAATGAGGAAACTGAAGCTCAGGGTAGCCCAGGTCACACAGGGAGGAGCGGGGTGTGGGGACGGGACTGTCTGGCTGCAGCGCCCCGGCTGTGCCCCGTACCCCGGGCTTCCCACTCCAGTGAGGCAGGACCACGGTGCTCAGTGTGGCCGGCACTTCAGGCTGCTCAGCCGTCTCCCCTGGGAAGCCCATCCGGGTAGCCCAGGACGTCCACCCACAGAGCCGTGCTGCTCCTCCTCGGCTCCCCCCGTCTAGGCACTGCTCACCGTCCTGGCTCTGCACCTTCTAAGGGCTGCACCACCCAGTGAGATACGGCATGAGCCACCACCACGCTCCACAGGCGCCATTAAATATTCAAACAGCTCTATTAAAAAAGTAAAGTGAGCCAGGTGCAGTGGCACATGCCTGTGATCCCAGCAGCTCGGGAAGCTGAGGCAGGAGGATCATGAGTTCAAAGCCAGCCTCAGCCACTTAGCGAAGCCCCAAGCAACTTAGTGGGACCCTGTCTCTAAATAAAAAATTTTTAAAATGAACTGGGGATGTGGCTTAGTGAGTAAGCACCCCTGGGTTCAATTCCTAGTATATATTTTTTTTAAAAAGTAAAGATAAAAAAAGCAAAATTAATGTTTTTTATGTCTAGAATACCATCATTCCCACATGTAACTAATATAAAAATTATGAATGAGGTTTTCACCTAAACTTTATTTTTTCCCCCTGAAAAATCCAGTGCGTGTTTTTATCCTCATGGCACCTCTCAGTTCAGGCCAGTGGCGCGTCCAGCGCTCACTAGCCACACATAGCCAGTGGCCGCTGACTGGACAGTGCACGTCTCCCTCTTTGTAGAAGGCAGGAGCCAGAGAGGTAATCAGCACGTGACCTTCAAAAGCTTTTAGAAAAGAAATACATACACTGTAAAAATATTTTTCTCCTCAAAGTCCAGTCCGAGTGTGTACCTGGAGGAGGGTGGTGGGGGATAGGAGGTGCTGTGACAGCCACGCTGGCGTTAATGGGAGGGTCCAAGCTCCCTGTCTCCAGCAGCCAAGTCCTGTGGGACCCTGAGCAAGTCACTCTGCCTCTCAGAACCTCTGCTGCCTTCTCTCCTAACAGCAGCGGCAACAAAGAGCCTTTGCCCAATGTCAGGTCCCAGGTGACAGGGGCTACGGTGGAGAAGGTCTATCTCAGCCCTGTCCCCCCAGACACTCCCCGGGGCTCCCCACGTAGCTCTGGCCCTGGCGAGGCTGGCCCCCCTCCCCCAGACTGGCTGGGCCCAAGCCCAGGATGCTGCTGCGGAGGGGCCCCTTCTAGAGAGGAAGGTGTGCCGCCCGCTGGGGAGCTGCAGGAGGCTAGGAGCAGGCCACCAGCAGGCCCTGACCGGAGAACAGAAACCCGGGGCCAGGACATGGTTCACCGTGGCGGGGTTCAAGGAGGCCCCTGGTTCCTGTTCTGGCCAGTTCAGCTGAAGTCAGCCCACAGGTTCCTCTTTCTCGGGAGGGGATCAGATAGTGAAGGGCCTGCTGCCCAGAGCCTCAGCTGCACGAAGCCACACGTCCCCCAGGGTAGCTGCCGCCTTCTCCCCAGCACAGGGGCTCCTCCTGGGGGTCCTGGGGGTGCTGAGAGGGTCTTCCATGGGAAGAGTGAGGAAGCAGAGACCCACAGGGACATTCGCCCAGCCTCCTGGGAAAAGAGTCTCCCAGAGGCCAGACCACTGTCCAAGGTCATCTAAGATCCCGGCCAAGTGGCGCGTGGAGCAGGGTTAGTGGTGTTTTCTCACTTTTCCTCCCAGTGCTGGGGGTTGAACTGGGCCTCCCTCGTGCTAGGCAAGTGCTCTATGCACTGAGCCACGTCCCCAGCCATCTTCTCACTCTTGCAGGGACTGGGAACGTCAGTTCTGCCCCCTTGACCCTGGAAGGGTGGGCCGGGGTCGGCTGGGAAGGAAAAGCCTTGTAGTACTGTGTTTAATCCCCCCACTCCTCTGCACCCCAGGGCATGCCTGGCCGGTCACACCCGTGCACTGGCTGCTCCAGAACCCATGCAAGGGCGCGCCCCTGTGTCCACTTAACAGAGGACAAGACGCGCTCGCAGCAGAGGCGAGGGCTGAAAGGCAGCCGGTCGGGCCCGGAGCTCTGGCTCCACCAGGTGCTGCTGATTCTGCTTCCTCCCCAGCCCCCGGAGTGGGGCTCAGCCTCATCACATCCGCCTCCCACCCACAAGGGTTCAGGGTCCCCGAAGACACATGATTCACACACGCTGTGCTCAGGAGTCCCCCTCGGCCTGGCGGAGGTGGAGGACCGAGCGCCCCCCACACCTCCACCCGGAAGGGCAGGCTCCATCAGGTGGTCCAGAGCAAGTTCAGAAAGAGGATGTCACCACGGCCTCAGGGGCCCCTCTCATCCTTCAGGTCTCTGATGAAATGTCACCTCCTCAGCAAGTCCTGCCCAGGACACCTCCAGGTCAAGTGGATCCCGCCCCCGCGCCCTCTCTGGGGTTTCCTGAGTGGCTCTGGCTACAAGCACAGTGTCGGTTCTTCCATGTGACTCCTCCAGAGCAGGGACCTCGCGTCCCCTTCTCCATGAGCCCAGGCCTGACCCATGGCAAGTGCCAGGTAGCCGTCTGAGAGCGAGTGAATGGAGGATTAAGGAAGGGAGGAGGCGGCCGTGGAGAGAGAACTGAGTTCGAGGTTCAGGTCCTGCTTACGCTTTCTGAGCCCCAGTGGACTTATGCCTAAAATGGCGATACCTATTTTTTCCTGTTCAAGAATGCCTGCAGTATTCTTTTTTCCCCTTTCTTTTCTTTTCTTTATTATTATTATTATTATTTTCATTTGTTTCGTGGTGCTGGGCATCAAACCCAGGGCCCCACACAGAGGCAAGTGCTGAGCTACAGCCCCAGGTACAGTGCAGGACTCTTAGGAGCACCAAATATGGGGACAGCTTGGTTTGACCTTCGCCTGCCTCCTCTGTGAGTACCTGGGGCACCAGCCCGCACTGCCTCTGCTTCAGAGGCCAACTCCCCTGTCACCCTGGGAAGGTCTCCTGAGAGTGTCCCCAACTACCTGTGACCCTCTTGGAGACAGCGAGCAGATACTGTACCCTTTTGTCCTCGGTGCTTAGCCTCATTATACACACCTAATGGATGTTCTTTGGAAATAAAAGCACCTTGAAGCCAATAAGGATTCTTAGGCCTGTAGTTATCATCTTGTGATAATTATAGGAACGGAGTCTCTGGGATCCTAGAAAAGAAAGTCGGGTCAGCACCCCCTCCCAAGATAGATGCTCCCTTTCAAAGTCATTTCCCAGGTGGCTTCTGCCCTACCACAGTGTGGCGGGACCAGGTTTGAAACGTGCGCAGGAGTCACTTGTCAAACTCGGGTCGCCAGGGCTCCCTGAGAGGCCGACCTCGCTCCCAACATGCAGGGTGAGCAGGGTCCACGTTCCAGGAAGCAAGTCCATGAAGAGACCACTCAGAGGGCCCAGGAAGCTGGGTCTTTGCGGTCTTTAAACTTCTTCATTTTATTTAAGGCTACATTTCTAAGAAAAAGGAGGAAAATCTGAAGCAGGAACTTGCTTGGGCTGATACGTGCACAGCCGCCAACCACTCCAGCCAAACCACTGCCTTGCTGTGTGCTAGCGATGGGCCGGGTCTGCCCCGCACCTGAGGGGTCCCTGCCCGAGGCCTGGAGGGTAAAGACCCAGGGGCACATGGGGACCCAGCAGGGAGACTGCAGCCCTGCTGCTTGCTCAGTGTCGGAGGGAGACAGGGTCCCACCTGGGCCTCTTCCAGGGCACGACCTGCAGCCACATCCCGCCCGCCCAGGCCAGGCTCCTCTCACCCTTGATGACTCAGCCTGCCCTTCGCTCTGCTGGGAATTCCCCTGCCCTGGGGGGGAAGCGGGGCCTCCCGTCCTGGCCCAAAAGAGCACGAAACTCGACTGGGGGCCTGGACTCCCATCCAGTCTGAGATTCACAGGTCTGTGGGCTCTGGGTAGCCATCCTGCCTGGCCCCCCAAACCAGCTCATGCACCCCAGTTTTAGTACTTCCCAAACAAGCCTTCCGGTCTTGATCCCTCCTGCGGTGCTGTGGCTGTGTCTGTCCTGGTCTCCACCCCGCTGGCCTCTGATCGTCTTGAGGATCCACAGAAAGATGTGACTTAGTGATCTGTCTACTTAGCCCAGGCACAAGGCTTGGGACCAAGCCGGAGCTGGGAAGCCGTTGTTGAATTGGACTCAGTTTATGGTTTCCTGTCTGCAGAACGGGAACAAGGCACCTCTGCCTCCATCAGAGACCGTGAGGCAGAACCTCCATCACCCCAACTCCCCGCTGCTGCCACTCTCCTTGCTGTTGTTATAGGGAGACAGAGGTCCCAGTGTTAGGATAGCGTGGCAGGGTTTTATCAGTGCTTCTCATCCTGCTGAAAACATTTTAGTAATCAAAAGCACACCCAGGGAGCCCAGGGCTTTGTCAAGACCACAGGGCTGCTGAATGCAGAAGTGGCCTGGTTCAGGGCTCTGTCACCTGCCTAGGTCTGCAGCCAGTTCAGGCGACTCCAGGCCAGCAGCCCCAGGGCCCTGTGGGGGGGAGGACCAGGCCAGAACTTGCAGGTCCTGGCCTGGGATGGTGGCTCTGGGTTTGCGTGACACACCGAGCTTCTCTGCTGTCCTGCGGGCACAGGAAGCCTCCATCTGGCGCTTCAGCCCCACCCTGCATTCTGCCACTGAGGCACAGAGAGCCGTGGAGCCCCATTCACAGCCCAGGCCTGTTAGTGCAGCCACGGAGCAGGGGAGGGGAGGCAGGGAAGGGCAGGCGCTTGGAGGAGGGGCTGCCCTAGAGCCCACCTGAGCCTGGCTCTGTCCACCTACCTGCTGTGCGTGACCCCAGCCAGTAACCCACACTCTCAGAGCCTCGGCTCCCTTGTCTGTGGAAGCAGCCGCTCGGTACCCACCTTTGGGGTTAGTGAGTGAACCTGGCATGTGTCCTGCCCAGCCTGTGCAGGGGGTGGGAGTGATGGGAGGAGGCAGAGGAGGAGGTAGAGGAATGATGGGACGAGGAGGGTCTGCAGACCCCCAGCAGGCCACCTCCCTGGCACCAAGGCCTGTCCCTGCTCAGAGGCCCGGGGAATCTGCAGGTTCTGGCCTGGCCTCGGGGAGCATGGGCCCTTCCGGAGGTCACCATCACTGTGGCCCATGGGGAGCCGTTCATTCATAGAGTGATGTCCTCCCCAGTCCCAGAGACAGCCCTTTCCCCAGGTGTCCCTGCTGGGTACCCAGGGTGTCAGGGCTGACCCCCAGGAGGGGTGATCAGGGACCCCCTACCCCCTTCTCACAATCTCAGGCCAACCCGGGTCATGGAGTGGCTGCCACACCTCCTTCCTGCCCTTGTGACAGCCCAGTGTGGTGGGGAACCGAGGCTCTGAGAGGTGACATAATGGTCAAGTGAATGGCTGTCCGGGGGAGCCCCGTCCCTTGTACTTCACACAGGTCACCAGGGCAGGCCTCGCCAGTCCTCCAGACAGGGGTTACTCTTGCACTACTTTATTAGCGGGGAAATAAGGCACAGAGAAGATGATCCAGTCCCAGCTTCTGTGGCTGCAGTGCCCGGGGTTGAACCTGTTCATCTGCCTCCCAGCCCAGCCCCAAGGACCTTCCCCTGTGTGCACCTTCCTCCTGTAGCCTCTGGACGTCCAGCTCCTGACCCTGGGCATGGTCTTTGCCGGATGAGCCCACAAGGTCGGGGTGAGGGGCACACCTGGTCTGATTCTCAGCGTGGGCTCCCTGCCCCCTTGTTTGCCCATGAATCTCTTGTCCAGCTCCATGGGGATCCGCCTGGCCTGCTCCCTGAGCCCCTTTCAACCTAGGACTTGCACTGACCACTTGTCACCTCCTCCTGGTGAAGAACGTCACCTTGCTTCATATCTGCCGCTGGTTGGCTGGGGAGGGGGTGGCGGGAGTGGGTGAGGTTAACCTCATTGTTGTCTTATATGGTCATTTAAATCTCCCAGGGCTTCCTCCAAGGGCCAAAAATAATCCAGAGACACAGCAGCTGTGTCCAGCACACAGAGAGGACCCGGCCATCTGCTTTGGTTCAGAGCCCTGTGTCTGTCTGTCACTCAGCCTCTCCCTCCGTCCCGTCCTGCCTCCGGCCATGACCCGCTTCTCCTATGCAGAATACTTTTCGCTCTTTCATTCCTGCTCTGCTCCCTCCAGGTCCTCAGCGCCGCCCGAGAACCCCCCGGCCCGGCCCCCCATGGGCTTGTTCCAAGGGGTCATGCAGAAATACAACAGCCTCAAGACCTCCCAGCTGGCGTAAGTGCCCCTGCCCGGCCCCAGACCAGTGCCACGCCCACACCCCAGCCGGGGTGTCAGGGAAGGTGGGGAGGGGAGCAGGTTTGAAGCCCCCAGGAAGACACGGCACCATGGGGCACCTTGCAGGCAAACCCACCTACGTGTGGCCCCTAGCTGCTCCTTCTGAGCTGGGCTTGGTGGCCGCAGGCTGCTGTCCTGCAGGAACTGGCCCCCTGACTGTGCTTGGGATGGATCCTTTGGAGACGCCCCCAGAATGAGGTGTGTGTGCTGGAGGGGCCGGTAGGGCTCTGAATCTGGGGCCCCAGCCAGAGGGGGCTGGGGAGATGGCCTCAGAACCCCAGAGTCCCAGAGGAGCAGGGAGGGGGAGCCCAGGAGCCAGCTGCACCTTCTGTTTGTCACTCTGTCTCACATTCTGCCGCCACCTCTGGGGTCCTCTGAGCACATCCAAAGCACCCAGACCTGCAGCCTCCGTTTTGCCTTGCTGTCTTCCTCCGAGTGCCAGGTGCTAAACCCCAGAAATCGTTGGAGCCACAGGAGGAGAGAGAGAGCTTGTCTCCTTCCCCCTGCTCCCCCTGGTAGAAGCCGCTCAAAGCAAAAGAGGGGCGCCGCCCCTGGTACCCGCACTTCTGTGCTCAGTGGTGTTGCCGGGAGGGGAAGAGGCAGCCGGCGCCTCCCGCTCTCCTTCCCAGCCTCTCCAGACCCGGCACCCGCTGCTCCCCGGTGCCCCGGGAGGGTCTGGCAGTTTGGGGAGGAGAAGCCCAGCTCCGTTCTCCAGCAGATTGCTACTTCCTGCGTGACTGCCAGAGAGGGGCTGTCCCTCGGAGGCTCCCTCTCTGGAGGACTGGGTTGGAGAAGTCAAAGTGACGAAGTCAAGGTGACCTCTAGGGTCCTGTGCAGCTCGCTAGTCTCTGGTGACCTGACACCCCAGCAGCTGCCCCACTCGGGCAGGGACCTTGTCTGAGCTCACCGAGGAGCCGTCCATGTCTGGCACTGAGGGCTCCAAGGTCCATGACTGCAAGTAGAGAGACACATGAGACCCGTGCTGGGCGGCAGGTCCTGGGGGCTCGCTGCGCCCCCTCCCATGAGACCAGCCGGCCCCCTCCCCATCCCTTTTGATTCAGCAGAGCCACATACCCAACTGGGACTTTTCCTGAGGTCAAAGGGGGGCTGCTCTGTCCTTGCCTAAGTGGACTCATCAGGTGGCAGTGACAGTGTTGATGGGGACTCCAGGACTTATCTGGTCAGTTTCCCACCGTCCTTGCTGGGTCTCTATCTCAGCCAGTGCCCTCGCGCTATTAATAACGCAGAGGCTGAGAGTCAGGAGGAAGTGCAGCTCACACGGCAGGAAGCTCCGGGAGGGGGCAGAGCTGGTGCTGGAGACCCTCAGAGCCCATCCGAAGCGGAAGGCACCTAGGCACAAGGCTGGCCTCCGGCCTCACCTGCTCCATCTGGGGAATGGGGCTATGTATGCAGAACCCGACCCAGAAGAGGATCTGGGGGTCTCAGCCGTGGTGGTCCTCACTCAGGGAATGAATGAGTGAGTGAACGGGGGACCTGAGAAAGCCAAGCAGAGGTGCTCTTCCCGTTACCCCTGGAGTCTCTGTGGTCCTCAGTTTTGCCTCCTGAGGACTTCCAGTTTGCTGATCCTGGGGGTATTGAGTTTCTCAGTGGCTAGATATGTGGGTGTGGGTGGATAGCCCAGGCTGGTGCTCTGCTGCGTCCTCTTGGTAGAAGGCCCTTGGTGTGAACTAGCGTCAGCCGTAGAATGCACAGGGGTGAGAGGTCCCCTGAGTCTCCTGTAGCACTGGGCTGCAGGGGGCTCAGCCCTGTCCCAGAACCAGCTGGGACCCAGGACTGAGGGACTCCTCACTGGGCCCTGCCTCTGGCCGCACCTGAGGCCTGGCTGCTTCCTGCTCTCTCAGGGCTGTGGACCCCGTGCTGAAGGCCATCAAGGAGGGTGACAAGGAGGGCCTGGAGGCCATGATCAAGGACGGGAAGAACCTGGCGGAGCCCAACGGGGAGGGCTGGCTTCCCCTGCACGAGGCCGCCTACTACGGCCAGCTGGGCTGCCTGCAGGTCCTGCAGCGAGGTGAGGGGCTCCCGGGGGGCAGAGGCAGGCTGAAGTCCCCAAGTCACCCCCGGCTGCCCTTCCACCAGGGCTCCCAAGACCCGGGAGCCTGATTCCTAGAAAAGGAATGAGGGAGGGCTGACTTTGGGGCAGACCGCTGCCAGCTTGTTCCAGAATGTTCCAGGGGCTGATTTGGTATAAAACCCCACAGCTGTGCCTCTGCTCTGCCAAGGCTGCCTCTCACCAGCTGTGCGACCCTCGGCCACTCTCGCCTCCTCTCCGAGCCCCATCTTCCTCAGAGCCAGACTCACAGGGGGTGACACCTGCAGGCAGGAGTCACCTCTGCCCTCAAGCAGCCCAGACCTCTGAAAGCCCACCACACTCAGAAACGCTGCAGGGGAAGCTGGGTCTCCAGTAATGGCCGGTGGGAGTGCACAGGCAGGACAGGCCCACTGCTGGGGGTGAGGGGGCCGTTCAACCAGGGAAGGCTTCCAGGAGGAGGTGGCGTCTGAGCTGCATCTGCACCACCAGGAAGCAGGAGCAACCCTGAGATAGGCGAGGCAGAAGTCTTCTGGGGTTGGCAAATTTCAGAGGAGGCCATGCAGCTGGGCCTTGGAATGGGGAGGAGACCAGGATGGTTCCCTCTCATGAGCTCCTGGTCTGCCCTCCCCAGCGTACCCGGGGGCCCTGGACCAGCGCACCCTGCAGGAGGAAACGGCCCTGTACCTGGCCACATGCAGGTCACACTTGGACTGCGTCCTCTCGCTGCTCCAGGCCGGGGCCGAGCCTGACATTTCCAACAAGTCCCGAGAGACTCCGCTCTACAAAGGTGAGCCGGGCGGGCTTCTCTGAGGCAGAGCCCCGGAGCTGGGTGGGCAACGGAGTAGCCTGCTTCCCTCAGGGCGCGGCCCCTCCGTGGCCCCTCTGACGGGGGCAGGCCTCTCTGGGCTGCATCGTTTATGCCGTTCGAGGCTCAGAGTTGAGAAGACATGGGCCATGCCTGTGCGCTGGCCCAGGTAGGGCTACAACCCAGCAGGAGCAATGAAGACCCCCAGGGGAGGGGGGAGGGGGAGGGAGAGGAGGGAGGGTGGGGGAGGGCAGTGGGGGAGGGGCGGGGGAGGGCAGGGGAGGTGTGTTCAAGAAAAATAAACCCTCTGGGCTTGCTCAGTACATCATCACCCGAGGACATTCGCTGGCTGCCCTAGCAGCACCCAGAGTCAAAGTCCCAGAAGTTTAATAGCTGACATTTGCCAAGGGCTCACCGTGTGCCTGGCACTGCTCTGTTTTCCCCAGCCTTCGTGTCCATCCATGTTCAAGAGGGGCACTGCCACACCCCCACTTTGCCGATGAGGATCTAAGGCACAGAGTGGTGAGGCAAGTTGCCCAGGATCACACAGCCAGCGAGGGAGGGGTGGACCTGGGAGCTGGGTGCCAGCAGGTGCTGCACTCTGGAGTGTCTAGCTCACAGGGACCCACTCACAGCCAGTGGTGTCTTGCAAACCACAGGCCTCTGTGTGTTGAGGAGTACTGATCCCTGACTTCCCAGCACTGGGGACATTCTGTGGGTGGCGGGAACTGGGTGGCAGGTAACTGGGTGGGCGAGGACCTGCGGTGGGTGTGTCTGCCCTAGAGCCTGGGGGGCCCGGGTGGGCTCCACAGCTGTCCCAGGCAGAGCTCCCAGGAGCCCTAAGTCCCAGGCAGTTTCCTGGCCCCGTCCTGCCATAGGCCACGCCTCTTGCTAGTGCCTCAAGTGCCCCCCCCCCAGCATCCTCCCAGGGAGTCTCGACCCTCTGCAGGACACTGAGGCTTGGAGAGGTGGGCAGCGTGGTCCTGCTTGGACACAGCACCGGCAGCCCCTGTGCCCCTCTCCACCTCTGACCCAGGGGGGCCCCGGGGGGTCAATGTGGACAAGCACCGGGGTGACCCCAGCTTGAACCTACGGCTCCATGGTGAGAATCTGGCCAGAGCCCCGGGGTGCATTTGGAGTCCAAAGACGGGTGTGGCTTAAGGGGCAGGTGGAACAGGTTGAGGAGAGGAGCTGGGCTCAGAGGTAGGAGGCTTTGAGGGCGGGCTTTGAGCAGGAACAGCCACTCCCCATCTGGAAAGGTCCGCCTCGCCTCGGTGATGTGGAGGACTGGAGCAGGTGACCCTGGAAGGGGCGACGAGGGAGGCACGTCCTGAAATATTCAGGGGGACAGATTCCAGACCTGACTGCCTGGTTCTAATTCTGCCACTTCCTGTCTGTGTGACCTAAGCGCCGGCTCCGTACCCCTGTTAACTGCACATCCTGGGTTCGGCACAGGGGCTGGGGTTTGGCAGATCCAGTGGCTCTTGGTTGAGTGACTGGCCGGTGAGTGAGTGAGGGGACAGACGGAGCCGCCTGGCCGGGTCCTGCCAGGGCCCCTGACCGTCTTGCTTGTCCCCGGGCACAGCCTGCGAGCGCAAGAACGCGGAGGCCGTGCGGATCCTGGTGCAGCACAGGGCGGACACCAACCACCGCTGCAACCGGGGCTGGACGGCGCTGCACGAGTCGGTGTCCCGCAACGACCTGGAGGTCATGGAGATCCTGGTGGGCGGGGGCGCCAAGGTGGAGGCCAAGAACGCCTACGGCATCACCCCCTTGTTCGTGGCCGCGCAGAGTGGGCAGCTGGAGGCCCTGAGGTTCCTGGCCAAGCACGGTGAGTAGCCAAGGGCCCCTGCTGGGAAGGACCTCAGGGACGAGCCGGCGGGGGACAGTGGAGGGGTCATCCGCTTGTCACCCACGGTGTCTCTGTGGAGGGCGGTGTTAAGAAGGACTCCGAGGCCGTGTCCAAGTCCTGCGGGGGCCACTGGTGATATCTGCATTTAGGCCCGGGCACCGTGGGGGTGACATCTGCCGTCTCCCCAGCCCAACATCCCCATTTTTCTCTGTGGCCTAGAAAGGGGAGGTGACCTATCTATAGTCAATAGCAGACTTAGCTGTAGAACTAGCCGGATTCCTGGACTCCTGACACCCCGCCCCCTCCTTTTTCCACCACGTAGCCGCACTTCGAGGTCAGAAAAGAACTTTAGACAACACTGAGGTCACCTCTTTACTTTGCAGATGTAGCCAAGGACCAGGATGGGAAAGTGATTTTTTTCTTAGGTCACACAGCAAATTAGTGGCAGAGCTGGGATTTGAACCCAGGTTCTCTGCCTTCTTTGCCTAAGAAAACTCTTCATGGGAGAAACTAAAGCATTTCTGCCTACATTATGAAGTCCCTGAGACCAGGGCAGTTCTTTCTCCTCTCCATGGGAAGGGTTCTGCCCCCCAGGTCGACACAGAGGCCAGAGGTTCTGCATTCCCTGGGGCTGGCCTGGAGTCCTTTGCTGCGCCCCTGCTGGGTGCCAGACACTCTGCTAAGCGGAAGATTAGGAGCTCAGCAGTGTCCACATCTAATACGCAGGAGACTGGGGCGTGAAGGGGTTAAACAACAGGTCCCCGTCAGAGCCTGGATTCTGACCCGTGTCCATCTGACCCTCCGCTTAGACTCGCCACAGCATGGCGGCCTGAGTCCAGAGGAGGTCCCTGTCCTCAGCACGTGCCTGAGCAGTTGGGAAAACAGACACGAGCCACCTCCCCGCAGCCAGGGACGATTCTGGACAGACCAGCGTGAGAACAAAGGGACTTGAGGCCCAGGCCAGGAGGCCGGGCAGAGGGCAGGGTGCTCGGCGGGGAAGGGCGAGCCCGCTAACTGCAAACACCTGCCCAGGTGTCCTGCGGACACAGCGGGCAGGGGCTGTCCCCTTGGTGGGCTGAGTCCATGTCTCATTCCAAATATTTTTCTGTGTGAGCAGGAGGCTGGCTGGCGGGACGCAGGCCTCGTACAGGGAGCCTGGCTTTGAGGGCCTGGGGCCTCTCCCTCGGCAGGGAGGGCAGGGCAGCCTCTGCTCAGGACCCTTGTCCTGGACAGGTGGCGTTGATGGGCGCCTTCTCGGGTCCTGTGTGCCGAGAGCCGCACTTACATAAAATGCCTCACTTCCTGCGGTGACCAGAGAGGTAGGACTGATATTCTGGTCCACAGATGGTAAACTGAGGCTCCTAAGGGCTGCCTGCGGCCATGGGGCTCAGAAACCATGACACAGAAACGTGAGCTGGTCCTCGTCTGTCACCAAAGCCTCCCTCTTTCCACTGGACCAGAGAAGGACCCCACATAGTTGAAAACAAAGTCACCAGAAAGCCTGAGATAAGCAGCCCGTGCAGGAAGGCAGCTGCGGTTCCCGCAGCCTTTGATCTCAGCCCTCAGGGACTCGTCAGGCTCACGCAGGGCCATCTCCTTCCGGAACAAGGAAAGACTGACAAATCCTCTTTTTGCCGAGAAATCAGAAAAATCATGTACACGGCGTTCTGTGCCTCACCCCAGGAGATGCAGAGGGTGTGGGAGGTTGAGCTGAATCCATTGCCCCTGTCCCTCCTGTCGGCGTGGCTCAGGGACTTCTTAGGAGGAGAGAGAAAGCCACTTATCTTTATTTCTGGCAGATTAAAAACAAATGCCATATGGTTATTAGGGTCCCCTCTCTGAGAAGCTCTGCTCAGCCAGGATCGTGAGGCCTCTCTCAGGGCAGAGCCGGGCCTCTCAGATGGAGTGAGGGTCAAGAGCGTGGCCTCTGCCATCGGACCACCAAGTTTCAAGTTCAGCTCCGCACGTCGGAGCCAGGTGGCCTGCGGAGACTGCCTCGCTGCCCTGGGCTAGCACTCCCCCCAGGGTGGGAAACCAGGGACAGCGCCAAGCTCCCACCCGTGGGGACTCAGAGGGAGGGCGCGGCTGCTACCAGTGCCCGGCACCCAGGTGCTCGGTCAGGCCACCTCAGGCACAGTCGGCTCGGCCGGGCCCACCAGGCGGACGGCTGGGGAGCTGCCCAGGGGAGCCGGGTCCAGAGCCCACCCCTCCTCCCCACGTGGTCGTGGCCGCCACGTCGAGCAGGGGCCGCCCTGATCACTCCGGACCTGCTCTCTCTCCAGGCGCTGACATCAACACGCAGGCCAGCGACAGCGCCTCGGCCCTGTACGAGGCCTGCAAGAACGAGCACGAGGACGTGGTGGCCTTCCTGCTGTCCCAGGGCGCCGACGCCAACAAGGCCAACAAGGACGGCTTGCTGCCCCTGCACATCGCCTCCAGGAAGGGCAACTACAGGTCAGCCCGGCCAACCCCGCTCACCCCCAGAGGGCCACGGGGAGGGCCGCGGGAGGGCACCCTTCCCACAGGAGGGACGCCCCCACTGTTAGCAAGCAGGCAGCGGCCACCTGGTGCGGCGGCCACAGCAATAAGAGCGCACTTGCCCCACGGCGAGCCACAGCCAGGCTGGGACTGAATCCCACCGGGCCAGGCACCTTCCGTGGCCAGCGTGTCCTCAGCTGAGGTCCCGCGTGGCCTTTCTCCTCGACTTCAGACGTGTTCTCATAGCTAAATGTCTTTCTTTAATTGAATTGTTAACTTTTGTGAATTTATTTTAAAAGCCAACATTTATCGTACTGGTCAGTTTACAACGACAAAAAATTCCCACCTGAAGTCCCATCTCGGGGCCCAGGGGCTTTGGGCCACACCCCGGGTCCTCTAGGCAGGGAGAAGAGGAGAACAGGCTGTGTGTAGGGGTGTCGGCCGTCTTCACTGGGCGGAGGGGCATGGGAGTAAGGGGATCGGCACCCCAGAGACAGAAGCAAAGACGCCAGGAGGGTGCTGACCTCGGAGCCCTGCTCCTTCCCCGCACACCGACCCATGTTTTGAAGGCTGCCCAACAAAGGGTTAAAGCTGGGTGCCCAGCAGCTTCTGCCACCTGGCAGGGCTGTGGCCAGCAAGCCCGGGCTTCTCACTCCACCCGGGCATGTGGCGTTAAAGGCCCTCTCCACGGCCACCTCCCATAGGCTGCTTGGGGATCTGGTGTGACATTCCATAGGCATTCCACAGCCAGCCACCTGCCAAAACTCCCTGCCCCCTACCGTCACCACCTGGAGTGGGGCCAGGAGGCTGGGGCCGTCTGCCAGATGCGCCTGCTCTTCAGCACACACTGAACATGAGGGCGTGACATTCGGGCATGGCTGAGACAGAAGTCCTTAAGACCCCAATGTCTTAGTCACCTCCAAGGGGCACTTTTTCCTGTTTTCACTTCTAGTTTGGCAAAGACAGCTTGTGGAATCAGAGAGCAACACCAAAGACAGAAAGTGTGTGAGTTAGACAAGAGCAGACCCCGCAAGATCCCCCAGACCGAGGCGATTCTCGGGCGTAGCTGCTCAGGGGACCCTGCGTTTCTGCAAACCCCATGCCCCAGCCCGTTCTCAGAGGCTCTGGTGTAGCCATCTGGGCTTTGGTTGGGACTTCAGGGTTTCTAAAGCTGCCTGGCTAACTCTGCAGCTGGTGAGGGGGTGGGGGTGCGGAGAACCAGGATCTTTGCATTTATGGCCAGTAGAAAATGTAAACTTGCATTTGAGGCTTCCCTCTGATCTCTTGTTTTCAAACATTCTTTCTTTCATACACACAAACCTGGGGCTGGTTGTCTGAGCAGCTCAACTGTACCGGTGGGGCAGCTGCTTCCCACATGAAAGTCAAGTTCACCTGTCACACTGACAGCAAATGCTGACGAAGGTCAGACCACATATCCTGGTGACCCAGAGCTTGTCATATTGGGTGCAGAGGGCTGGGACTGTCGGCATACTGGCAGCCACTACTTCTTCTTCTTCCTTTTTAAAGATGTTGATGAACCTTTATTTTATTCACTTATTTGTATGCGGTGCTGAGAACTGAACCCAGCGCCTCATACGTGCTAGGCAAGTGCTCCACCACTGAGCCCCAGCCCAGCCCACCACCTGTGTGTGCACTCATCCCACAGAGGGGGAGATCTCATTTTGCCCCCCTAGATAGGGGCCTTGGCGGAAGAGATGATTACATTGTGTCCTGTAATCGGGGCATGGCCACCCCGCCTTGCTGGGTTGTCAGGAAGAATTCATACTTATCTCACGGGGTCATTTGAGGGTTAAGCAAGGTAGATGTATAAAGCAGTCAGGGGGAATGCTCAGCAATATGATGATCACAGTTATTGGGAGAGGGAAGTATTCACAGCCGTAGGGGCTCAAGGAAAGGTAGCTGAAGCCATCAGCCTTGTCACCACCATCACCATTATTATGATTAAGTGCCCCTCTGTATAAGCATGGTTCAGGGAGGTTAAGTGACATGGCTGGGATGGCCCACTGCTGAGAGGCAGAGCTGGTTGGTCACCCAGGGCCACCTATTTCTGGGACCCCCAGTTTCCTTGCTGCCCACACTGGATTCCACACTGCTAAAAACAGCCTGCGATGGCCCAAATCCCTCATCTATTCCCTGCTCCTGGGCTGGACTCAGGCAAGATGCGGAGCCCAGGACAGGCCGCGCGTGAAGGCTGCAGCCTTGGGCAGCTAGAACTCTTGGCAGAGATCAAGGTCAGGGGCAAGGAGAGGGGGTTCTGTTAGTGATGGAGGGAGTCTCAGAACAAGGCCCAGCGGTCTGGACGGCAGGGCCAGCCGAGCTGCTCCTAGATACAGCCCCAGGCAGGCCTGTTCTGCCAACAGAGCTGGGCCGGGGGGTGCAGCTCCTGCCTGGGGAGGGAGGAAGCCAGGCCTCCCAAACACCTAGGGTTCTATGGGCAAGGGTCACATGCTTTCTCTCCATAAGGGAGCATTTCAGTGACAGCAAGCTGATCCTAGCACCTGCCACTGGGAGAGGTACAATGACTCCAGCCTTTTGGGGGGTCATCCCCTTGCCTTCCTGCCCCCTGTGATTCACAAAATGCACTGGGGGACAGGATTGGCCAGGCCCAGTGGGCTGCCCGTGGAGCCACTCTCCACAGTGCAGAGTAGGCACCCTGGGAAGGCCTAGCCTGCGGGCACCTCCATTCCGCCGGCTTTGCCCCCCACCTTCTGCCCTCACCCTTTCCGCCCGCGCCTAGGCTTAGTCTCCGGGCAATGCGGGCGGGGGCTGCGGGTCCCGCACATTTATCTCCTGGTTGGCAAGTCCTGCGGAAGCGCACAGCAACCCGGTGATTCACTATGTTATTGCGACAACCCTTCTGGGGCCAGAGGCGGCACGTCTTGTACTTGTTTCTGCAGGGGCTTGCTGGGGACCCACTGGGACCTGCCAGGATAGCAGGATAGCAGGCCTGCAGCCCCGGGGCAGTGCCTGGGCCTGTCACGGCTGTTACAGAGCATTTATTGGCCATGGCCGTGGTCCAGGGCGAGGCCCCAGCCCTGCCTTTGACCAGCACCTCTGCAGAGCAAGGTCAGGCCTCCAGGGCCTGCACAAATAAAAATTAGGAGGCAATTAGCCCCCCAGGGTGTGTGGATTTTCTTTTGAGGTTTAAGAGGCAGATTTTAGCCAAACACAGTGTCACTGACAATAATAATACTTTCCACTGAGATCCCAGCAGGAGGCTGCTGGCATCAGATTTCCAGGAAGCCAGAGAGATTCCCTGTGCCAAGAGGAGGAGAGGCGTGGGAACCAGCCTGGTGGCACCTGCTCCCTCCCTCCCTCACGGCCACCTCTTGGAACAGCACACAGGGCTGTGATGTCACCTATCAGCCCCGACTGGACAGATTAGGGTCTGGAATCATATCGGTGGCAGATGCTTGTTCTTGGGGGCAGCAGGGGTTTAGGGGAAGAGTGCCAAGTCAAGGGGTCCTGGGGTTGAGCCCCGAGAGCTATTGCATGCCTTTTTATTAAGCTCTCTGAGCCACAGCGGCTCAAAAGAAGTCCACAGTCTGCTCTCCGGCCACCCCACAGGGCTTCGGTGAAGGGAAACCAGGCAGGTAAGTTCACTCATTGTGAAGATCAAAACCCTGAGATATATCAGCTGTCACTCTGATTGCTCTATCAGAAGCAGGGGAGGGGTTAAGAGCTGGCCTCAGGGTTCAAATCCTGGCCCCCCACTATCTGGCTGTGTGACCTTGGGGAAGTCGAATACCCTCTATGGGCTTCATCTCCTCATCTAGAAGGGCTGTTGGGAGGACTTCAGAGATTAAAGGAGTCAGAGGGTTGAGATCAGTGTCTGGGTCCCATTGCAGGGAGCACCAGCCTTAGCAGTGGCCCACTGGGCTCCCCAGGTCAAAGGCAAGCTGGGGGAAGCTGGGGTCAGCTTCAGGGGAGGAGGCATTGAATCTCATAGGAGGGAGAGAGGATCTGGGGACACAGCTGGCTAACCAGCCTGGGGCAGGAGTGGTTGGGTCAGATAAGTATGTTCTCTCCTGTCCCTCAGGACCCCTGGCTTCTCCAGGGCCTGAGGCAGGACAGTTGAGCCTGGAGCCAGAGGGAGGGCACAACCCCTGGTTTGCCTTCTCTGTGTGGCCGAGCAGGCCCCTTAACCTCTCTGAGCCTTGGCTTTTCTCATTTGCAGAGTGGGAATGACGAGATGTGATTCATGTGTTTTCGTAAAGATCAAACCAAATTTCCTGGGTGTCCTGCCCCGCGACACAGGGACTTTACCATGAGGCTCTGCTGCCTCCTGCAGGGAGTAGCCTGGACGTTCACTAGGTTTGGGGACCGCCAGTCAATTCCTCCAGATTATTGGGCTGGGAATGGGCAACCCCATCCCTTAGCCTGAAACAAGTCAGTGGGAGATTCCTGGGCCACAGTCTAGCCTGGCTGAGGTGTTTTTTTTTAAGAACCCAGACTTTGGAAGGCAAGGGTTCTGGGTTTGAAGCCAGCTCCACCCCTTCCTGGCTGTGAATTAGAGAAGATGGTTGAAGCTCTCTGAGCCTCAGTTTCCCTATCTACAAAACGGGGACAGAAAGAGACAACCCCCTTTGCCCCCAAAGTGGTAGTCATGAGCCTGATTGCCCCTCGGTGCCCTCTGCTGGCGGGGTTGCCTGACCTGCCGGCCACCCAGTGACCCACGCCTGCCCTGCCCGCCCGCAGAATCGTGCAAATGCTGTTGCCAGTGACAAGTCGCACGCGCGTGCGCCGGAGCGGCATCAGTCCACTGCACCTGGCAGCAGAGCGCAACCACGACGCAGTGCTGGAGGCTTTGCTGGACGCGCGCTTCGACGTGAACACGCCGCTGGCACCCGAGCGCGCGCGCCTCTACGAGGACCGCCGCACCTCCGCGCTCTACTTCGCGGTCGTCAACAATAATGTGTATGCCACCGAGCTGCTGCTGCTGGCCGGCGCCGACCCCAACCGCGACATCATCAACCCACTGCTGGTGGCCATCCGCCACGGCTGCCTGCGCACCATGCAGCTGCTGCTGGACCACGGCGCCAACATCGACGCCTACATCACCACGCACCCCACCTCCTTCCCCGCCACCATCATGTTCGCCATGAAGTGCCTGTCGCTGCTCAAGTTCCTCATGGACCTGGGCTGCAACGGGGAGCCCTGCTTCTCCTGCCTGTACGGCAATGGCCCGCACCCGCCGGCTCCGCAGCGCTCAGGCAGGTTCTACGAGGCGCCCGTGGACAAGGAGCCCAGCGTGGTCCAGGTGTGCGGGCATCGTGGGGTCCAGGGGTGGTCTGCCGGTCCATGTGCTTTGGAGGTGGTGGAGCCAGGTGTCAGCGTACTTTAGAAGCAGTGTAGACTCGTGGTTAGCACACTTTGGCGAGAGTGTGGACAGCGTTAGGGGCAGCAGAGCATGGAGGCCCATGAGAGTGGGAGGCAGTGTGGGTTAGTGGTCAGTGCTCGAGCGATGGTGGGAACTAGCGATTAAGGGGCCTTGGAAGGAGTGTAAACTTGTAGTTAGCTCCTTGGGAGGCAGCGGGTTGGCGGTTAGCACCTTCAGAGGCAGCAGAACTTCGTGGGTCACATTGGATGATGAAATAAATCCTTATTTTGTTCTGCTGTGTTTGGACAGTTAAGACGACAGCAGTGCAGCTAGGAGTTGGTAGGGAACTCAACCCAGGCTCATCAGCCCTGCAGAGTGGCACCTGGAATGTGGTGGTGAGCGGCAGGAACCAGAGGGCAGGAGTGAGGTTAGGAGAGGGCAGAAAAGCCCTGTCCCAGAGGTAGGACCTGCGTGATGTTGGTTTAAACCAGTCTGTAAAATGAAAAGGAAATGAAGAGCCATCCTGTTGTAATGGTTCGTGACCATCATTTATGGGCTGCCTACTGTATACAAAGAAGTTTCTGTGTCTGTTACCTGAATTCTAATTTTTAAAAATCCCCTTGACATGGGCAGCATATACCCATTTTGCAGACAAGGAATTGAGGCTCAGAGAGACCATGTGATTTGCCTAAGGTGCCCATCTTCGCAGGCTAGGGGCCTGTGTCGAGAGAGGTCTGTGTTGAGGGGAAAAGGTTTGCAAAGTGGACCTGGCCCGGGAGCACCGGCTGCCTCCTGGTCTCAGGGACCCTGAACGTGTGCTGCCTTTCAGTTCTGCGAGGTCCTATCTGCGCCAGAGGTGAGCCGCTGGGCGGGGCCCATCATCGATGTCCTCCTGGACTACGTGGGCAACGTGCAGCTCTGCTCCCGACTGAAGGAGCACATCGACAGCTTTGAGGACTGGGCCATCATCAAGGAGAAGGCAGGTAGGGGCTGTTGCTGCCACCGCTGGCAGGTCCCCACCCCACTGGGGACTGTGACTGCTACCAATGGGTAGTGCCAGGCTCTGCACTGTGCTGCCTGTCACCTACAGTGTGTTGCTGGTGCCGCCTTAGATGATAAATGAGAAAACCAAGCCTCAGAGATGTCACCAGGGCCAAAGTCACCCCACTAGGTAGTAGCGGGCAGGGATTCATACCCGGGTCTGACCAACATCCACCCATGCTGTTTGAAGTGTCTGGCCTCCTGAGGAGGGCTGTGGAGTCTGTTGCCACATTCTGGGGCCCGAGGCAGTGTGGAGGGGGAGGAGAGGATGGGGATGGGGTGTGTCCACTGGACAGTGCGCCTGAGCATCTGGGCCTCTGTCAGGAAGGCCGCTGGAATCAGCAGCCGGTGGGCCTGAGACAGTGCATTCCACTGGCTTCTGGGTGGGGGCCGGTGCTGCTGGCCCACAGATCACCTGTGGCCCCAGATCTGCCGTGGAGCAGACCCTGGGCTCGGAGCCAGCCTTACCAGCCACAAGCAGGATAGTTGTGGCCAAGGGTTCCTCCCACCCAAACAGAGGAGTTGGGGCAGGCTCACAGCCCAGCCCCTCCCAGCTCTGGCACAGGGAAATGGGGTCTGGCCACTGTCCAGCTCATGTGTACAGTTTAGATGGGTCAGCCTGCCTGCCTCCTCAGTCCAGGGAGGCCAGAATCCTTCTTAGGCATTATGGACTCACCTGGGCAGGTAAGGCGTCACAAGCAGTATTGGTGCCAGCCGTGGACATCTGCTCGGAGGAGTTCAGCTGTCTTGGGCTCTGGCCGGGTGTCTGTCAATCAGGTGATGCAGTCTGACCTCCACCAGGCTATTGCCACTTCCGCACAGCTGCTCCTGTCCCATGAGACTGCTGCTTCAGCTCCCCGACACTGACTCCCCAGTTCTCTGTTGATCCTGCCCCTCAGTGAACCCAGACTCTAGTGTTTTCCATTAGCACAGCTGCTCGAAGAGCACTTGAGCTGATGTCTCTGATACAGCCACTGCGGCAGCAGCAGGGTAGGGCGGTGACCGGCCACTCTCCAGGCACAGCTCTGTGTAAAGCAAACCTTCCTCGACTCTTGAGTAACTGGCAGCTGGCACCCTGATCCTTGGCCACTAGAGGGTGGAGCGGTCCATGTCTGGACGTGGGCCCCGCTGGCTCTGTCCCCCCCTGCTGCCCGGCTGCCTTCCCCAGGGAGGGGCAGTGTCTCAGCTAAGCCTACCCCAGGGCCCTTGATGTTCTGTTAGCGTCAGCCCAGGGGACCAACAGCTCTAAACCAGCACCTCTGGGTTCAGGTCCACCTCCCGCTGCAGGACCCTCTCCGCCTGCTTTTGCGTTGGAGCCTCTGATGCTGACCTCATTATCCTGGACAGGAGGCGGAGGAGGCCCTGAAGGGCAGCAGGGCATTGATTCACAGCCCCCACCCCCCCAGGGCTCCTTTGGGTCCCACCCCAACCTGAGTCTTTTCTTCCCTCCCCAGGGAAGGTGCTGCCTCGGCAGAGGGCGGGATCCATCCCATGGGAGAGCAGAGGGGTGGGTGGGTGGGCCAGGAGTACCAGGTGGTGCGTGGCCCCAGGCCTCCTCAGTCCCTCCCTCCACACCCTCCGCCCACCCCACCTGCAGCTCGTGGCCCCTGCTGCCTTCCCGTCTTGGGACGCCTTTGGCTCCTCCCCACCTGGCCCCACTGGATGTGGAGCCTTCTCACAACTCCTGGGCTGCTATGGGTCTGCGGTGGGTGGCAAGGGGGCACGAGTGCTTGCTAATGAATGTGGTACGTTCTTTGATTTGCCAAACACCTTCCATGTGCCCAAATAAACAAATGGCCCATTACTGGGTGCATGGTCCCTGCCCGGCCTCTCCCCACCCCGCCTCCCAGCTGAGAAGCTGATGCCGGAGGCCTTCCAGGGAGACTGGAGGGCAGCCTGGTGGGACTGTGAGCCCTCAGGGCATAGAGCAGATTCCTTGTGTGTGAAGAGGAAGGAGCTCAAGACAAGGGAGAGGCCAGCGTTATCCCAGAGCCTCCTGGGTAAGGCCCAGAACCTCACTGAGCCTCAGTTTCCTCAGCTGTGCAATGGGGGCAGCAGTACTCACCCTGTTGACTTCCTGGGGCAGTGCAGATCCATGCGGGTGACAGCGGAAGGCACTTTGCCAGGTCTCCTCAGTTGTAGGGACGGGGGTACAGAAGCAGACACCCCTCGCACTTAGCTGTGCCACCCAAGGGCCTCCCTGGGCCAGAGGCGCAGACGCACACCCCTGTCGGTGGTACCCAGCGTCTCTTTCCCTCCTTTCTGCAGAACCTCCGAGACCCCTGGCTCACCTTTGCCGGCTGCAGGTTCGAAAGGCCATCGGCAAGTATCGCATCAAACTCCTGGACACGCTGCCCCTCCCAGGGAGACTGATCAGATACCTGAAATACGAGAACACCCAGTAAGGGCCTGGGAAGCCGAGTGGCCCCTCGCACATGTTCTCCAAGTCTCAGGACGGTGGTGTCCCCACATCCAGGAGCACCAGGGGCAGGACAAGGCTGCAGGTTGCCTCCCTCTCGGCTGGGACAGCCACCGTGTCTTGCCGGGTCTGTGCCCCAGCTTTGTCCAGAGCAGAGAGCACAGCACCCAGAGTCGGAGAAGAATCATCTGTTTTCAGACTGTGGAGTAGAGCCCAGACCTTCTCTGCCACTGGGAATGAGGGGCGGGCTCCATCCTGGAGCCTGGACAGAACTTGAGGGGGTCCGGGGAAGGTGGGGGCCATAGCGACCCCTGGCCTCCACCTGAACTGTGCTGGAGGACTCCTAGGCACGGGCTCGCCTCTCTGGGATGGGGTGACCTTGCTTCAGAGCATTCCCCGTGCTCCCCCCACCACTTTGGGTAACCCCCGACTTGACCTCAACCTCTGAGCAGGGCCAGGACCAGGGAGGGGGTCCCTCGGTCTGGAGGGCTTCACTGAGTACAATAAATGCTGCACACATGTCACCCTGCCCAGCGACGACGTCCCTTTCACCAGACTCCCCTGAGGCCTGAGGTCCTCAGTCCCGCTCCAGGCAGTGGTGGGGACAAGACACGGGGAACATGTCATCCAAGAAGGTGTATCTTTCACTGACCAGGAGGGACCCCATGGCGCAGTGGGTTTTCCTGTCCTGTTGGGTCGCTGTGGAAACGGGAGCTTCATCGGGATCAGGGTGTCGGTGCCCACAGGTCTTCTGGCACCAGGGCTGAGCCTCCTGGCCCCCTGTTTTGCGGCAGAAGTTGAGATAGTAAAAGAATCCGTGGCGGGCTCTGTGGTGGATGTGCCGGACGGAGGGCGGGCGGGCGCAGCCCTTGCGGAGGCCCTGGGGAGAGCGAGCCCTGGCCCTGGCGGCTCATGGGGGAGCCAGGCTTTGGGGTGAGGCGGGTGAGGGGATGAGGCTCGCCACCGGCGTGGGGTTTTCTCAGGGGCCTCTGGGCCGAGACCCCGCAGCCCGGCTTCATGGGAGCTCCCTAACTCCTCAGTGTTCTCTCTGCACCTGGGCTGAAGCCTCGCATCTGGGTGCTCACAGCCTCAGCAGGGCAGGAACGGCCAGCCTGGGGTCCGGTGGGATCTTCACCAAGGCCAGGGGTAGTTCTGGGCCTTTGGAAGGTGAGCTGCTGGGCCTGTGGGTGAGCACTGCCCAGCCCCGTTTGGCTGGCTCCTCTGGTCCCTCATCTGAACAGTGAGCCATGGGGCCCCTGGTGGCCTTTCTGCTCAGACACACGGGTGTCCATGGACAGGAGATCCCAGGAGAAGCAGCACTTCGCAGCCCCGGGTCAGACGGGGCCCAGAGCCACATCCTGCCCGGGCCCTCGTGTACTGGTAGGAGACAGGCCCGGGCAGGAAGGAGACGTGCCTGGACACACACAGGCCCCTGGGCTGCAGCTCCCCGTGTGGCTGGAGGAATCGTGGCATCTCCCTGACTGGGCATCTCAGCCCTGGGGCGCAGGGGGAAGCGGCTGGTAAGGCTCAGCTCCTGGGTACCCCGACTGGAAGAGGACTTGCCGACCCACGTCAGATGACTGCCGGTCAACCTGAGCAGAGGCCGTGCAGGGGCGGAGCGAGGCCATCACGGCCAGGCTGAGCTGCTAGGTGCACTCGGGCCAGGGTGGGCATTAGGCAAACACCTGCTGCCCAGGTCGTCCTGTCCAGAGAATCCTGACAGCCAGTAGCCCAGAGTCGGCTCCCTGAGAGGTCCAGGTGGACGGGGCACCTCTCTGAGGAGACTAGGGTGCTAGAGTGGGGGACCCGGGTGGGAGGGGTAGGACCTGGAGCTCAGCCCCGAGTGGAGGGGTTTGGTCCCCTGAGCTGGGATATACCAGGGTCATCCTTGTCCATCACTGGGTCAGAGGTCTGGTCCGCCTCCTCCCGAGGTCCCTGCCCAGCCCTGGCCTTCTAAGGTCCCTGCTCCCTCCTGCCCACAATCCAGTGACTAAGGCCTGGCCTGGGGCCTGCTCCAGTGGTCAGTTCCAATTGCTTGGTGCCCAGGTGAGTCCCTGTGTTCTTCATTTGGCCTTTTCTCCTTCAGAAGAACTGACAGCCTCTGCCCTCTGCAGGAACGGCCGGCTCTGCCACGTGACCCAGCCCAGGAGGGTTTTCAGGCTCAGAGATGTCACACAGCATCACAGAACCCTTCCTGTCCTGGAAGGCGGGCAGCGACTCAGCAGACGTGCTGAGCCTGCGGTGGGCTCCACGCTGAGAGGCAGGAGCCCTGCTGGCCCGGCCCCCTCACGTGCTCTTGGCCGGGGGCTGTGGCTGCCTTTTTTTTTTTTTTAAATAGCAAAGCCTCCCCAGATGCACGCAGGTGTGTTCCCCAGTTTCTTTCCATGTGGGGGTTCATTGTGCCTCTGGTTGTGTCTTAGAAATGAAGCCTCAGACTTTCGGATGCATGGGTTTGCAGGGGTCCCCTGGAAAGTCAAGCTCCAGTGGGGACAAGCTGGTTTCCAGCCAAGAACCTCAGCAGGACTGGGCTCAGGCAGCACTCTGGGGAGTGTGGCTGATTGGATATTTACTATGGCAGGGCCTTTAGACGCCACCATTTAAGTATGAAGGGGACTTGTGGTCAGTGCAGTTTTTAGGGATCTGTGCAGTGCAGTGTACTGGGCCTGTGGTCCATCTCATTTTTTTTGGTTGGTTGAGAAAATTTCAACACAGAGAGGTTAAGTAATTTGCCCAGTATCACACAGCTGGTAGATGACAGGGTTGGGAATGCAAGATTTAACCCCTTGCTGTACGGTTGGGGGTGGTGACTGAGGCACAAACAGGCTTCAGAAGGCCTGTGTGATGACGCTTGGGGGCAGAGGAAAGCACATGCCTCATCCTGGCCCCTTAGTCTGGGGCTGCAGGTCCAGCTGAGAACCTCCCACCTCCCAAATATCAGATAATCACTCAGAGAAACTCTGCCCCATCTTGCCAGCACCTATGGCTCCAAAGTCTTCTGAGGCCATCAGATATAAACCACCCAGTGAGCGAGCTGCCCTCCGGTGGCCTCCTGGAGGGTCAGAGGGGCCCGACGCAGCCCTAATCCTGGAGCCCGTGCTGGCTGAGGGGATTCAGAGCCGTATGGAGGCCCTGACCCAGGCCCACGGGCTGCAGATGAGGAGGCCGTAGATGGCAGGGGTTAGCTCAGCCAGGATCCTACTGCTGACGAGGTGCCACCATCTCCTCTGGCCCCCGTTTGATGACCCTGTTTGATCAACTGGACAGCTCCGTATCCTGAAGGCCCAGCCCTGTCCACCACAGGACCACGCCAGGGCAGCAGAGCGATTCTGGGCTGTGAGCAGGGGCTCTACTAGTTGAGTCCTGTCAGCCAGGGCCACCTCTGGCCACTGGTGGCCCTCTGTGCCGGCACAGGCACAAGGCTTGTGTTCCATGGAGAGGTGACCAGGACAGGAATCGGCGGGAACCTGGGATCTGAGTTTGCTAGAGGTCGTGGCCTTGCTGTTTTGGTTGGGGTCTGGTTTGGGGGGTTTGTTCTGTTCTGCCCATGGACTTAGAACACGAGGCTATGCTCACAACAGGGACAGTCTGGTCAAACCACCTGTTTTGTCCTCAAGGGGCTGAATGGTTGGGCCCGGCTTCTCTGGCCATGGGACTGCCCATAGCGAGCCAGACTGCAGTCCGCTTCCCTGGCCCAGAGCAGCGGGGACCCTCCAGGTCTGGCCTTGCCCGGCCTCTTGTCTTCTGACGTGGGTTCAGAGCCCGTCCTGGGGGTCCCCGCCCTCCGCCGCCCTCCTTCCTGTGCTCTGACCCGCAGCCCCAGCGCCCATCCCCAGACTCTGTGGAGGCTCTTGCAGTTCCGGCCTCCCCTGGCTGCTGGCCTCCGCAGGCAGCCCGCAGCCCCGGCACAGCTAGGGCTTCCCAGGCCTGGGGCCGCCAAGCTTCAGGACACCCACGATGTGGAAACTGCAAAAGAAATGCCTTTATTCTTTCAACCTTCTTAATATTTACAGAGAACAAACAGAACAACAAGTGGCACTGGCTCACAGTGGACAGGTGTGAAACTGGCATCTGCGATGCTGGTGGGCAAGGGCCCATGGTCAGCCAGGGGTCAGGGGGATGATCTGCTGGGCCGGACAGGGAGGGGCCCGCCGGGCCCGCCCCCCAGCTGCCAAGGCTGCAGGGCTGGCTGGTGACTGCCTGAGAAGCCCCACCGGTGCGGCCCTGCCCTGCCCCACACACACAAAGGGAAGGGGTATTTGGAATGCCCCAGAGGCCACGCCACTGCCCAGCCCCCTCCTCCTAAGGAGAGCTCGTTGGGGCCCCTGATATCTGGAGGAGGGGGCCGAGTCCCTCCCAGCCCAGCTAGAGGTAGCCGAAGACGTTGAAGATGGGCGGGGGCACGGCCGGCTTGGTGGGGATGGGCTTCAGGACCACCGGTCTGTGCACCTTCTGCCCCGGGCCTTCCACATCCTTGCAGAAGTGAGCCAGCTCCCCGGGCGAGGCTGGGCTCTTCCTCCACAGGCACAGGCCGGGGACCTGGCTGTGGGGCAGGGCCCCTGGAGGGCCTGGGTACATGGGCTGTCCATGGTACTGGAGGGGGCAGCAGCTCCAGGCATCCACACGGCCCACCAGGGAGACCCCGGGCATCTTGAGGGGCTCCTTGTCAGCCAGTGCCCTTGGGGACATGGGCACCGGGGCAGTCTCAGGCCCCAAGGACTCCAGGCCCTTGCAACTTTTCTTACTCTCGTAGGGAGGTCCCTCCCTGGGGCCCAGTCCCCCCTCCAGCCCCAAGGGACAGCTGTGGGTGGGCCTTGGCTCTTCCCAGAAGGAAGCGGGCAGCTGTCTTTTCCTCATGGGCACCTGGCCAGGCTTGGCAGCCTCGGGAGTCTGCCCCTGGGGGCTCTGCTCCTTGGGAAGCCGCTCCTCCCTCCAGGGGTTTCCCAGAGCCTTCTCCTTGCAGCCCCCTCCCCCGCCGGGGCTGGCACCAGGGCCCGAGTGGAGGGGCAGCCTCCCGGGCCGGTCTTCGGGCCCCCTTTTCAGGTGGGGCTCAGCGGCCCGGCCAGGAAGGCCCCGCGGGAGCCGCGAGCACTTCTGGGAGAAGCGCTTGAGCTGCTTCTGCAGGTACTTGCGGTGGTCCACGGAGCGGCGGCAGGGCGCGGACTTGTCCAGGGCCGCCTTGATGTCGCTGGAGGCCAGGTTCACAAAGTTCAGCAACATCTTCACGTCATTGTCGGATGCCATCACCAGGGGGCCACGGCCTGGGGCTTTCCATGAAGAGGGTGGACTCTGCTGGCGGCCGGCAGCTCCGAGGAGGGGCGCAGAGCTGACCTGGGGGACGGAACAGGCTGTTGGAGTCTCTTGAGCGGCCACACCCAACCTTCACCTCAGGCCACCAAAGCAGGATGCAGAGTGTCCCCACTCCAGCACCCCTCTGCCCTGAACAGGGTCCTGGGCAATGAGACACGGTTCCGGTGGCTGAGCATTGCCCGAGCTTCTGGGATGGGACGGGCACTAATGGGCTCAGTGAGCCTTCTGGGGTCTGCTGCCCTCTTCTTGCAGCTGAGGCTCAGAGAGGTCAAGCCACTGGCCCAAGGTGACCAGCTACAAGTGGTGCTGCTGGGGTGGCATCCCCGTCTGCCCAACTCCCACACCACGCGCTGCCAACGAGGTTTTCACTTGCGCACGGAGGCAATTGCCGCACTTAGAGAAGGCCAAGCCCCCTCCTCCCTGTGGTGGCCTCCCCCTCCCACCACCCCGCCCCCTCCTCAGGCCCACGCTCCACCCCCAACTCTCACGCAGGACCAGGCAGGACCCCTGTCTGGCACTTAATCGAGACCTGCCTTGCGGGCTCATCTCAGGCTGCGGGCAGCAGGGACTCCCCCGTAGAAGCATCTGCAGCAATTTCATGCCTCCTCGGCCACCACCCACGACACTGCGCCCCTCCCCCAGGCCCCAGCCTGCCCCACGCCCCCACCC
>NW_025999900.1:58411707-58472752 GCF_001458135.2 Marmota marmota marmota | reverse complement strand
GCCGGTGGTGCACCGACGTGGGGAAGGTGGCCGGGACGGCCCTGACGGGTGCTGGCATATCCATGGGAAGGGAGCCGGAGCCCTCAGGAATCTTGTCTTTATGTTTGCTTCCTCAATTGAGCTGCACAAAGCCTGAATTGCCCATTCAGTGCGGCCGGACAAAAGGCTGGCGTTGCACGGTCCCCTTGCATTTGTAGTCAAACAGTTAGGGACTTAAATCGAGTCGTCATGATGGAGAAAGAGGTGGACAAAGCCCATAGAATTGCCATCAGCAAACATTTTCCTGTGTCATATTAGCCAGTCTCCATGGCTCCCCCTGGCCTGGGGACAATGGCACAAGTTTGCACACTTGGCTACTGTCACCGTGCCAACGCCGGCGGGGCTGCAAGCAGGGCCACTCGCTTGGAGCAAGCAAGGGAGCCCAGAGCTGGCGTTGGCCCTGCCCACCAACTGGCCACAGGGAAGGTGAGGCCGATGGCTGGGGCAGCTTCCTGGGAAATGCTGACGGGCAGGGCCTCCCGGCAGCCCGGCCAGTGGACGCCCGCCTCCTGGCCTTTCTCCCTGCCTCTGCTTCCCCTTCCTCTCCTTTCCCCTTCTGATGCCTTCTCCTCCTGTCCCCTCAGTCACCAGAAGGGCTGGTGGCCTGTACAGTAGCCTGGGCCTCTGTACCTCACACAGCACCAAGCTCTCAAGCGGCTTTGTCACGTGGCACTTCATTGACATCTCACATCTTGGTAACCAACACCTGTCATAGTGCAGCCACGTGCCACATGACGAGGTCTCAGCCACCAAACTCTCTTTTAGGACAGAGAGGAGGAAAGGAGGGAGGGGGGAGGGAGGAAGAAAGCAGACGTGTTGGACACCTCCTGTGTGCCACCAGCAGCATTTGGTGGACGGTCCCCTGGGGCAGCCTAGGACTCCTCGGCGTCCTTGCCGTTTACAAACCAGGAGAGGGCGGTGGAGTTACCCGCCCGAGGCCTCGCAGTGAGGAGCTGCAGAACTTGAACCTGCAGCCAGGCCTCCGTGTGCACAGCCGCTATGCTTCCTCGACCTCCTGCTGAGCGTGGGACCCCTGACTGTCCACGCAGGTCCTGCGCTCGGCTCCTTCCACCAGTGTCAAGAGTGTGATGGTCATCGTCCAGCTGTGGGCGATCCATGTCTAGAGGGGACAGAGAGCAGCTGCGGCCTGAGGACGGTGACTGAAAACCCAGTCCAAGGGCCGGCTCTGACCCCACCTCAGGCTGGCCTCTGGGGACAGCCTCTGACCTGGGCAGAAGTCTGTTCCAGGTTTTCCCTTAGCCCGCGTGGATGGTGGAAAGACAGCAGCAGTGGCCACATTGCCTCACTCTGGAGGTCTGCGGACTTTCCTCCTTCTGGCCCTGCGTCTGGGCAGGCAGGGAATTGCTTTCTGTCTTACAGTTGGTGATGTACCCGGAGACAAGCTTCAAACCTCTGGTGCTGGGCCCAAGTTGGTCAACTCTGTCCCCTCAGCCTTCTTTGAGGCCCTGTGCAAACATCCCCTCCTCCAGGAAGCCTCTCCACCAACTCCCAGCAGTACTCATGACCCCCTCACGAGCCTATAGACAAAGATGAAGTCTAACCTCCTGAGCCACATACAGAAGGCCCTTAGTGATCTGACACCCCTGAAGGCCAGCACAGTTTTTATTAAATTTATCATGAATCGGTATTAATCCTGTGAACTGGAAACACCTTTCTGTCCAGCCAGGTGAGCCCCAGGAGAGGAGGGAGCTGGGCTGCCGAGTCTCTGGTGTCTTCAGTCTCAGCACAGAGCAGGCCTCTGAGAGATGCTCGAGGTTGCTGTGGTTGTACTTGGTGGTGAATCGTCCACATCCCTTCGGTTGGCTGGGCGCCTGGGGGCGGCTGGCCCCCTCCCCTCCCCGCCCAGCGGTGGCTGCTGTGATCTCACTTCCAGCTCCGAGCTCCTCTGACACCTCATCATAGGAGGGAGAATCTGCTTGATCCCAGTACAGGATGTGTCCTAAGTCACGTGCTCGTCCCAGGAGCCACGGTCACTCTCCTGAACAAAGAGGGAAACACAGGTGCCCTCCGGCGAGGAAACGCACCCACATCCCACCGTCAGCTGCTGCGGGTGAGATCCGCGCTCTGGGGACCATGGTAAGATGTTCTGTGACGACTGTCAGTCCCCAGCCCGACCCCTCCCAGAGCCTTTGCCAGCCAGTGCCACAGGCACAGCCCTGCCCTCCCCCGGAGAGCGTGGCCTGACCAGTCAGGCTGCACGGGGCCCGCCAGCGCTCCGTGGCTGGACGCAGACATCACAGGATGGTTTATGTAACCCCTTATATAACGGCAGCTTCCATCAAAGGCTGCCCGCGGCTGGTGTCACTTGTAATCAGAGTGGACGCTGGGATGGGAGCAACCAGCTGAAGTGACTCTGCCCAGGCAGCCACACTTCCCAGCAGGGTTGTGCTTGCAGAGCCACTGGAGATGACACAGCCTGGCCAGTCCCTGCAACTGTCTGAGTGTTCATGTCCCCTGCCGGAAGTGTTCTCAGCTGATTTCGAGCTGGCTTTGGAGTAAGATCATTCAACTCTGCCCCTGCCTGGCTGTGTGATCTTGGGCCAGTCACTCACCTTCTCTGGGCCTCAGTTTCCTGCTAGAAGACATCATTGATTCTCAGCCTCCAAGTTGCAAGATTTATGTGGGGCTACTGTGTCATAAGTCAGTGTAACACATAAAAGTCTCAGAATTGGCAAATGATTTCTCCTGATAGAAATTGGGGTGACAGAGTCACTCTCCTAATATCAGGAAACCTTACTGTATCTGATGAGGAGTTCAAGGACCAAAGCATCCAGGAAGACAGGTGGCTCCGTGGGTTTGCTCATCACCAGTGCCTTAGGGGGCTTCCAGGACAGGCTTCTGTGTGGCAGTCGAGGCTAGGGGCTGACCTCCTCGGCTACTCCTGAGCTCAGAGGAAGCACCCATTTTTCATAACTAAGATGGTGGCTGTGGGGCTTTTTGGATGCCTTTAATTAGGTCTTTACCATGCATGGGGGTGAATTTCGTCAGATGATCTTTCTGCCTCCACTGATATGATCATGTGGGGTTTGGGTGGTTTTTAGCCTGTTTAAAGTTTTTATTGTGCCAAAGTATATATGCCAGCGTCAGATTTACCACTTCAGCCATCTTAAGGGCATCATTCAGTGCATTAAGGACATTCCTATGGCCGGACAGTGACTGTCCACCTCCAGAACCGTCTCACCATCCCCGTGACACAGTGACACCTCATTCCCAGGGCCTCCCTTTACCGCCACTCCATCCCCTGTACCTCCAGTCTGGGTCCCTCGTGATTGAGTGCGGAATCATACAGCGCTTGTCCATCCTGTCCGGCTTCTCAGCATTGAGTCTTCAAGGCTCCTCCAGGCCACAGAGTGGGACAGGACTTCCGCCTCTTAAAGGCTGAATAACGTCCCGTTGTGCACACGTGCACCTGGAGGAGGAGGTTGGGGTGCTCTCCTTTGCTTGGCCTGTTGATATGATGCGTCACACCGCCTGGTTGGCCAAAATCGAGCCATCCTTGCATTCCAGTCAAACCCCAACTTGCTGAATTCGATTTGCTAATCTTGTGTTGAAGATGTTGGCTGTGCTTCCCACGTCCAGGGGAGGCACTGGCCTGCAGCTCTCTTCTTGCATTCTCATCTCCCTTTGGTATCTGGCAACACTGGCCTCCCCAGATGCATTGGAAGGGCTCCCCTCTCTTGTTTTCAAGAAGAAATTGTGCAGAATCAGTGATGGTTAGTAGAATTCTTCACTGAAACCATTCTTCACTGAAACCACTGGGCCTGGAGAATTCATTGTACTATTCAGAATGTTTATTTCATATTTCATATTGGATGTATTCGCTTGTTGTCTTGGAAGAATGGATTCATTTTATTTAAGCCACTGAACTTATGTTTACAGAATTGCTCATGATATTTCCTTGTTTTTTCCTCGTTCCTTGCTGCTGGGCATTGACCCAGGGCCTCCTGCATATGCTACATGAGTGAGCACTGTCCCTGAGCTGCATCCCCAGCCCTTTGTTTTTTGAGACAGCCTCACTAAATGGCCCAGGCGGGCTTTGAACTTGGGGTCCTCCTGCCTCAGCCTCCTAACTTGCTGGGATCAGAGGTGTGCACACAGTGCCCAGTCACCTTGTCCTTCCCTAATGTCTGCCAGATCTATGGTGACATCCCATTTCATTTCTGATTTGCTGATCTGCCTTTTCTGTCAGTTTTCCTTGAAGTTTATTAATAAATATTTCATTGTTTCAAAGAACCAGCTCTTTCTCCTTTTTTTCCCATTATTTTTCTGTTTTCTGTTTCATTGATTTCTGCCTTATTTTTCTTCTTTGCTTTCTCCCTCTTTCTTCGGGTTTATTTTTCTTTACTTTCTGGCTTCTTGAAGTAGGGCTTCATGATTGATTGAGACCCTCCTTGTTGAATGGAGGCATTTTGGTGCTATAACATTTCCTCTCTGCACTGCCTTAGCTGCGCCTCAACATTTTTACAACGTTGCGTCTACATTTTCGTTTGGCTCAGTATATTTTCAAATTTCTTAAGATAGCCTCTAGGGTACATGAATCACTTAGAACTGTGCTGTTTTAATCTCTAAGTGTTCCGAGGTTCTCAGACTATCTTTTATTAATTTCTAGTTTGGTTACACTATGGTCAGAGAATTTATTATTTATTTTCTGAGGTACTTGGGGACTTCAAAAGTCCTGGGCAAGTGCTCTACCAGTGAGCTACAGCCCCTGTCCCCTCCCTTTTAAAATCTGAGACAGGGTCTCTCCAAGTTGCCCAGGCTGGCCTTGCACTTGTGATCCTCCTGCCTCAGCCTCCTGAGTAGTGGGCATCACAGGTGTGGGCCATTGTGCCCAGCAGATTTTAAATACTTTTAGGTTTTTTTTTTTTTTTTAATCACTTAGAGTATAGTCTATTTTTATAAATGTTCACTTAAAAAGAACCTGGATTCTGCTGTTGGTGGCCTGGCCTGAGTGTCTGTGTATGTTAATTACATCCTGTTGGTTGGTGCCCCTGTTCAGTGCCCCCATGTCCTTCCTGATTTTCTGTCAACTCCTGAGCGTGCGGAGGTCCCCTGCTGTGGCTGTGGATTTGTCCATTTCTCCTGCCCTTGATCAATTTTGCTTATACTCCACAGCCTCTGTTTGGGAACCAAGGCTATGGAGGCAAGACTGGAGCGTGTTAAGGAAAATGGGGGGAGCAAAGCCCCCCTGAAGGCAGGAGAGCACGGGAAGGGTCGGGTGCAGGCACACCTGGTTGGCACCTACTGTGTGCAGCATAGACTTCAAGGTCCTGGGGACGTAGGGATGCTATGCAACCAGCCTGGGAAATAGCTCACCAGCCACTTACCAAGTGCCAGACTGTTCCCAAAGATTCCCCTGGACTAGCTCCTCCATGATGACTATTATCCCACTTTACAGGTGAGGACAGTGAGGCACAGGCTAAGTGACTTGCCCAAGAGGGAGCGGAGATGGCGCCAACCCACGGCGACTGCTGTGATTTCATGATTATTCATCAAGGCCGATAAGCCCCAAGCCTCAGATTCCCCATCTGTAAGCAGGAGCTAGCGTGGTTCCCGGGCAGGGGAAGAGCGCACCGAGGGAGGGAGGGAGAGCATTGCGTGGTGTGCCCTGGGCCTCCCTCATGCTGGGCTGGGTCTAAAGGCTGCCTGGGTGAAGGCTTCCCGGGTGTGTGTGTCCCCACCCGCTGTGGAGGGGACCTGGTTATGTCTTTGTGCCCCTGGGGAGTTGCCCAAATGGACCATGGCCCCATGTCTGTGCCACTGCCCTCGATCTCGGTCCCAGCGCTGCAAGCCCGTCACCTTGACTGTATCCTCCAGGGCCTCTCCGAGCGTCTCTCCTCCCACTTAGGGCGCTGGCCAGGAATGAAAAGTCAGTTTAATCTCAACTGTCAACTCGGAGTTGATTGGTGGTGGCTGGCAGGTGCCTTTGGAAAGATTCCGAGGCCCAGGATTGGCTCAGTGTTATGGCTGCTCTGATAGACTAGAGATGTCTGCCCCGAGGGTGGCCCGAGGCCAGCTGTGTTCCCGAGTCCCTGAATCCAGTGTGAAATCACAGGGTACAAAGCCTGGTGTTTCGATCCCCCAACCCTGCGACTTTGTTCAAGGGGACAGAGCCCCAGAGAAGGGAATGGCTCATTCAGGTATCTATTCCTTTGACGGGTCTCCCTCCTCCTAGGCCAGGGGACATCTGTTCAACGTCCGTGTCAACAGACACTGACAGACAAGCTCTGAGCCCACACCTGGCGTTAACCGTGGGACACAGCTTACGTGTCGGATCATTTTATCCTCATGACATCGTCTGAGGGTTCCCAACAGTCCCCCATTTGGAAGCAAGGCTCAGGAAGTAACCTCACAGCTAGTGAGAAGCTGAGCTGAGGTTCAAATCCACCCTCCCCGGCTCCAGACCCCAGGGTCTTTCTAACACGCTGCTCGGTTTCAGGGGCAAAAGGTGACAACACAGCCAAAGAGAAGGCACCACGCAGAGGGACCCGGCACCGTGGGGAGTGGTGACACGGAGGGGATCAGTGCGGGGTGGGGGAGGTGAGGGGCTGCTGCAGGGCTCAGGTGAGGGGAGGTTAGGTTGGGAAGAAAGGTGGGATTCCTCTCTCATTTTTGCATGCAGTAAGTACATAATAAATGCTTGAGAAGTGACTTGATGAATAAACAAAGCAGGACATGGAGTAAAATGGTTGGTGGCTCCTGAGTCATTTTGGAAGTCCCAAGGCCAGTAGCAAAATAGTCCACAGACGGCAAGAGCATCTCAGAGCCACCTTTGTCCCCACCCCTGGGCACACCTGTCACTCAGCTGCATTGCCCAGACAGCACAGCCTGGGCATCAGAGGGCCTGGCCTCCAGGGAATGGGATCTCCTCAGGTGACAGGTGGGGCTCTGCCTCCCCTTTAACCCTGCTTGTGCCAAGAGCTGTGTCTCTGTCTCTCATTAAACCCTCAATAAAACCAACGAATAAATAAAACCTTCCCGGCAGAAGTCGCGTTTCCCGTTTGACAGGTTAGGAAACTCAGGATCGGGGCAATGGAAGAACTCGGTCTGTCTACACCACTGTGCCCTCCAGGGGAGATGGGTCCCGGTGGGCACTGACCCTCTCTCTGGTCTTCCAGATTCCCAGTGTCCCAGTTGCCTGTCCCTCTCCAGTGATATCCTGGAGCCTGTTTTCAAGATATAACCTTTATTTCTGGACCCCTGATCACCACTCTAGGTGTGCCCCAAATACAGCCCACAGCACACTTTTAAAAATCCCCTGACTATACACTCTTGCCATGGGAAAGGGTGGGCAAAACTGGCCAGCCAGACGCAGTGGCGCATGCCTGTAATCCCAGCAGCTCGGGAGGCCGAAGCAGGAGGATCGCGAGTTAAAAAGTCAGCCTCAGCAAAAGCAAGGCCCTAAGCAACTCAGTGAGACCCCGTCTCTAAATAAAATATAAAATAGGGCTGGGAAGTGGCTCAAGGGTTGGGTGCCCCTGGTCCAATCCCTGGTGCCCTTCCAGAAAAAAAAAAAAAATCTGGCCAAAGACCAGGTTGCCTGCTCACGCACGGGTACTCCCTTCTGGGATCCCTAACAAGGTCCTGCTCTATAACCTGTGATGACCGTGAATGCTGGAGCTGACCCGCTCCCCGCCAGCACCCTGGCTGAGCTCTCCCAGGCTGGCACTGTCCCCTCTGGCACTGACCTGGGCTGGGCATGCGGAAGGCCCCCCCAGAGCGTGCCAACACCTGCAGGGGTGACACTCCTCGATGACTGCACTGCACCAGTGCTCTCGCCTCTCAGGGCCTTGTTTGTCTCATCTGTGAAATGGGGGTAGTTAGGGTCACTCTGCTGAGCTCACTGGGACCGTAGAGACCAAGATGGGTCCCAAGGATGCCCTGGGTCTGACCAGGGTGGAAGATGTCCTCGGAGTGGGATGGGGGGAAGAGCCATCAGAGGGGGCCCTCGCCCACTCCTCCCGTGGAAGGCCGGTGCTTTCAGAACCAGCTCATCAGCCCCACTTCACAGAGGAGAACACTAAGGCACAGGGAGAAGTGACTTTCCCAGGGGGCACGGCTGGTAATGGCAGAGCCCGGTGCTGCCTCTTGCTGTGCCTGGTTTTAGTTCCTTGCAGAAGGACCCTGCGTTGTCAGTTATTTGGTGCATTTAGGCACCGGGACCCCACCCCCACACCCCTCTTGAGAAGAGGTGAGCCGCTCAGCAAAGGGCCCTCTGCTGCCAGCACGGCCCGGCCAGCCCACAGCCCGTGGCAGCAGCAGGACAGGAGCCCCGTCCTTGGCCCCAACCCCCTGGGCAGGCCAGGATGTTTCGATGTTTCGGGGTGGAGAGGCGTGGAAAGGAGACGCTGGGTCAGACCCAGCAGGAAGGAGGGAGGTGCAGGACCTCAGGCTTGGACAAGCAGGCAGTTGGTGGCTGCTTTGCAGAGAAGGGGGACCTGGAAGAGGGGCTCCTGCCAGCCCACCCAGTGACCATCGGACGAGCTCCGTGGCCTAGCAGGACGGTGCTGTGGTGACGACGACGTGTCCCTTGAGAGCACGTTTATGTGCACACAGTCCCCCTGGTCGTAGTAATTTCCTAGTCCTTGATTCCCTGTGAGAATCGCCCAGCCCCACATCCTTCCCAGATCCTCCAAACTGGTGCGAATCTGGTAGACGGCCCTGGATCCCGTGGGTCATGCAATCATTTTCCCCAGGGAATGTCCAGGGGCAAAGCCTCAGCCACTGTTGCTGAGGGGAAGAGGAGGGCAGGATGGGTGGGGCAGGCCTTGGGGGGCTGAGCTCCCTGCACAAGTGCCAATCATCCAGGCAGCCCCGCCCCAGCACATCAGCTGGGTGCTGCCTCCAGTGGGAGCAAGCTCCCTGTCTCTAGAGGCAACCAAGAGGAGCTGGCCTGTCACCTGGGGAAAGACAGGAGTGTAGATTCAAGCACTGTGTGAGCCTGCGGTGTCAGCTCAGGTGACCTTTAACCCTGAGCACCCAGAGTCAAAGATCCGGTACACTGTCTGCTGCCTAGATCTAGGAGATCCCCGGAAGCACCCAGAGGGACGAGGTGCAACTCAAGTCACCTCTTTTTCTTTCCATCTCCATTTTGTCCAGAAGCCTTCACCTGTGGCTTGGTGACCACTTGGACTAGCCAGTTCCTTTCCCTCCAGCCCATCTCTTGCAGCACATTTCCAAGTGGGAAAGTCAGTTCCTGGAATATCAGGACAAGGGGCCCTGGGGGCTCCACCAGCCCACCTTGATCTTCAGAGGAGGACACTGAGGGCTCAAGGTAAGGAAGGACGAGGGCCAGCCCAGGTAGGCCGCAGAGCCAGTCTCTGCAGCAACCAGCCAGAAGACCAGGCCACATGCCCTAAGCTGTCCCTCACCACCAGCTCCCTGCTGTGTGCTCCTGTGGCCAACTCAACAGAACCACAAAGCCACAGAGGCCCTGCATCCGGTCCTCCCACCACCAGCTTCCTGGGACAAGGGCCCTGGGCTCCCCAGAGCTGCCCCTTCTCCCTCTGCAGCCTCTGAGTCTCCCAATAGCTACCTGAGTGGTCTTGGTTCGTGCCACAACAGAGACCCAGAAAGGGGTGGGCAATTGTCCCAGGTCGCGCTGGCAGGAGGCAGAGCCCAGCTCTTTGTTTGCTGCCCCTGCACAGTTTCCCTGCGGTGACTCCCTCCACCTGGAAGCGGTGGGCTGACTCCCAGCCCTCTCACCCCTCAGCGCACACTTCCGGCTCAGCACCTGCCACTCACGGCTGGGTGGAAGCAGACCAGAATCCTCGGATGCTCCTCCCTGCAGAGGCAGAGCCCCGTTCCCGCCTCGGCCTCCTTGACCAGATGCTCTTCTAATCCATTTATATTTGTTAGAAGGAAAAGCAAAAATGTCACCGGAAAACCAAGTCAACAGTTGCAGCCGGCTCCTCCTTCTCTTGGTCTCTCAGGGAAGCTGGCTACAGTGCTGTGGGGACTCACAAGCCACCCTGAACAGAGGACCACTGAGGAGGAACTGAGAGGACCTAGGCCAACTGCCAGGGAAGACTCGGGGTCTCCTGTCAAAGCCAGGTGACAGGCTGTCCTGGAAGCAGACCCTCCGGCCCCAGTCAATATCTTAACCACAACCTCACCAGACACTTGGGGCTGAGAGACCTAGCTCAGCCAGGTTCCTGGCCCAAGGCCACCGTGTGAGATAATAAATGCTTGTTTCAAGGTGATAAACAACATGCAGCTAATTAAAGCCACACTCTTCTGTGTTTATTGGCCTCCGTGTCTAAGCTCCATCACATCTGATGAGGGACTCCAGAGAAGAAGGTGCCAATAGCTCAGGGCTCAATAATGTTTGATGGAGGGACGAGTAGGTGGATGAATGGATGGGTGGGCTGGTGGATGGATGGATGGATGGATGGATGGATGACAGACAGACAGATGGATGGGTGGGTAGATGGATGGAAAGGTGGGTGGGTAGGTTGGTGGATGGATAGATGGATGGATGGATGGTTGGTTGGTTGGCTGAGCTTCTCAGGAGCAGCAAGCTTGGTGTGAACAGGTGCGAGGTTAATACTCAACACCGAGGGCTTTGCTGTTGAGCACGTTTCCATCACGCCTTTCCTGTGTTCCCCGGTGGCTGGTCGGCCCAGAGAACATTTTTTGATGGCTAATTGAGTTGTGGCCATAATGTCTTCCCCTGCAACGACTGCTTTTTTTCTTTTTTTTTAATTTTTTATTGTTGGCTGTTCAAAACATTACAAATTTTTGATATATCATCTTTCACACTTTGATTCAAGTGGGTTATGAGCTCCCATTTTTACCCCATATACAGATTGCAGAATCACATCAGTTACACATCCATTGATTTACATATTGCCATACTAGTGTCTGTTGTGTTCTGCTGCCTTTCCTATCCTCTACTATCCCCCCTCCCCTCCCCTCCCCTCCCCTCTTCTCTCTCTGCCCCCTCTACTGACATTCATTTGTCCCCCTTGTATTATTTTTCCCTTTCCCCTCACTTCCTCTTGTATCTACTTTTGTATAACCCTGAGGGTCTCCTTCCATTTCCATGCAATTTCCCTTCTCTCTCCCTTTCCCTCCCACCTCTCATCCCTGTTTAATGTTAATCTTCTTCTCCTGCTCTTCGACCCTACTCTGTTCTTAGTTACTCTCCTTATATCAAAGAAGACATTTGGCATTTGTTTTTTAGGGATTGGCTAGCTTCACTTAGCATAATCTGCTCTAATGCCATCCATTTCCCTGTAAATTCTATGATTTTGTCATTTTTTAATGCAGAGTAATACTCCATTGTGTATAAATGCCACATTTTTTTTATCCATTCGTCTATTGAAGGGCATCTAGGTTGGTTCCACAGTCTTGCTATTGTGAATTGTGCTGCTATGAACATCGATGTGGCAGTGTCCCTGTAGCATGCTCTTTTTAGGTCTTTAGGGACTAGACGGAGAAAGGGGACTGCTTTTTTTTCTATGAGGTTGCTCCAAGTCTGAATGTCTTGGCCCTTTAATTCCTGTCTCATCTACCTACCAAGACCCCAATTTCTGCTTGAATCTATTTTCTCCAGCAGACACTAAATGGGGGACACCTGTAAGGGACCTTGAGACCATGAGAGGCACCCTGGGGCAGGGGAGAAAAGGGCTCTAGGTCACAGACCTGGTTTCCAGTCCCAGTTCCTCCCCTCTCCGTGACCTCCCGGAGCCTCAGCTTCTTCCACTGCCAGGTAGGTCCTCGGAGAAGGCTGAGGTCACACAGCCAGTGTGCTTCGCCCAGGGCTGGCCCAGGATCAACACTTCCATTTGTGAGACACGCACATCTCATCTGTTTCCTTGTTTATCAGATGAGGAGACTGAGGCTGAGAGGCGGAATGGCTTGCCCAAAGCAACCTGGAGAATCAGTGGCATTTCAGGACTAGAATCTTGGCCCCAGGAGCAGTAGCCTTCCCCTCTGCCCTGAACCCACTTTCTGCACCCTTGACAGGACAATGCAGGGCTCTTCTGAGCACTGAGCCTTGGCCTCGATTGGCCACGAGAGGGCGCTGTGGAATTGCTCAGGTCTCCGTGCGGCAGGGCAAACAGGCTTCCGCCCTGGGCCCCAGTGCTGGGGGCCTCTAGCCGCAGCCCCTCTAGGCCTCCTAGACTTCTGACCAGATCCCCTCCCACTGCAGCACTTCTCAGATATTCCAGATCCTTCCTCGTTCTCCTTCCTACCTGTCTTCCACCCGACCCCATGATTGGTTATCCTCTCCTCTGAGCAGACCTGGGATCCTCAGAGACCCCACAGTGTCTTCACTGAGCAGGGGGCTTGAGCTGCAGGCCTTCTCCTCTACTTTGCCTGGAGGGGCTGGGCTGAGGAAGAGGAGGTGGGAGAGGGGAATTGAGGAGCCATCAGGTGTGGGGGGTGAAGCAGGAAGGGCAGTGGGGGGCCCCACGGCAGTTCTGGAAGCTGCTGCACCTGTGCTTAGTCCTGAAGGCCACCAAGCAGTCCGCCAGGTCCCCGTGAGGCCTGCAGGCTCCAGGAAGCCAAGAGGGGAGACCCACGCCCTGGGGCGGGGCCAGTCCCCTCTTCTGTAGATGGGAATGATACCATCTCCTCTGCTCCCCTCCTGGGAAGAAGGAAGACCTAGGAGTGCAGACGCCCAGGTGTTAGCACGGGGTCCTTCCCACGGTGTCTGGCCTTGGCTGCGCCCCGAGCTCTCAGTTCCCTTCTCCAGCACCCACATCCCCTCCTCTGACCTTCTTAATGATGCTCTTTTGAGGCCACTCAGGTTCCTGAGTCGTGAGTGAGAGTCCCCAGGGGTTCCACGGCCCTGGGCCTGGTGGCCTGGTGACTGACCTCACCAAAGCCTCCCTCCTGTCTCCCTAGTCTGATTCTTCCACGGTCATTTCAAGTCCCCCCGTGCGGGCTAGTGGAGTCAAACAATATGCCCAGAGCCTGTGTTTCTTGCAAGACCCAGCAGGGAGCTTTGTGTCCTCCTGGCCTCTCGGTGCACGATCAAGCCTGGGATCTTGGCTTCCCCCAAACCTGGCTTCTCCGCCCAGAGAGCAGGAGGGGCTGCTTCCCCAAGAACCGCCTGGCATCTCCCGGGGACTAGAAACCATGCCAGAGGCAACTCCATGTGGAAGCTGCTCTGGGGGCTCCGTTTGGGCTTCCCAAGCCCCTCTGCCCACAGGGGCTTGCAGAAGAGCCTGGGCACGGGCTTCGGGCAGACTCTCCCTCCTGGGCCAAGGAGAGGCAAGGGTGCCGAGCAACCCCCAGACCGCTTTGCTCTGGGAGACCTCAAGGGCGCCCTTTCTAAGTCTGGTAACACCCAGCTGCAAAGAAGGGGAGAAGAGAAGCCCCCAGGCACCGTTGTTGTGAGGTGGGCCAGCACCCACCTTTGGAGGGTATTCTGAGAGTGTCTATTAAAATGTGAAGCAGACCTCCACCCCCACCCCGGCCCAGCAAGTCCACTTCTATGAGTCAGTTCTACAGAAATAGTCGCACACAGGCACAAAGAATTGTGCACGAGGCTGTTTACAGAAAAGTTGCTTGCAACTGCAAAAAAAAAAAAAAAACTAAACTAAATTAAATTAAAAGCCACCAAGCAAATGCATTTCTCCCCAGATTCACTGAGGTAGAAACAATCCCACAGTATAGTCGGGCCAGGGTTGGGGACGCTTTGCAGCTACTGAAGAGAAGGACACCAGGTGCTGACTGAGAGGCCTCAAGGTGGATCATTTCACGAAATAAAAAAATACAGAATCATGAGTCTAGCATGACCCCATTAGAGTCACACAAAAAAGGGGGAGAAGAAAAGTAAAGTCAAAGGGCGCTCTGGACAGGGTCTGCAAGGAGGGCACCCCCACTGCCCAGCAGGGACGTTTGAGGGGGAAGGGCAGGAAGTGATGGCAGCAGGTGCCATCTTAGTTCACACCTTGACGTTGGTTGGGCTTCCTCTCAAAGGCATATTTTCATGTTATGTTTGTCCTGCTCAGAACCTTTGCAGTAGGTCGACACTAAAATGTCCCTCAACAAACACTTCCCACCTGAGCTCCCGCCCTGAGCAGCTCTGCACTGGGGCTGAGGACAGATGGACATTGTCCCCACCCCCAGGCAGTGCACGGCCATGCAGGGAAAGGCAGATGCACAGGTAAGATATATTTTTATAGGGACTGCCAGGGCAGGAAGTGGGGAGGCTAGTTCCCCTGGGTGAGTCTGGGGAGCCTTCCTGGAGGAAGTGGGCTTGGTTGAGTCAAAGACGAATGGCGTGTAGGAGATGGGCCAGTAGGAGCACAGCGGGGGGGGGGGGAGGGGGGTTAGGAGGGCGACTCCAGGAGGTCTTTGAGGGACCCAGAGGGAGGTGGGGATTGATGGGGCGGGGCCTGGGCAGAGCAGAAGTAGAACTTCCCTCCTCCTCAGTTCTCTGTAGATGTTCGTGCTGAGGTGCGGCCCCAGCCAACGGCCAGCAGAGGGCACTGTGGCCTCTCCAAATGGCAGGGACTGGAGCCTGGGGAGCCAGGGAAGCTGGCCTAAGGGTCCCCGGCCCCCAGCTGGGTGCTGCCAGCTAGCCCCACCCGGGCATTTCCAAGCCCCAACTCCCTCGCCTAACAAAGGACCTCGGGGGGTCCACACAGACAGCAGGGAATTTGTGGCTGTGTCTTGCTTGGGAAGAGTGACTGCTACTGGAGTGTCAGCAGCCAGGGACACGGAAAGCTGTGGCCGCAGGAAGGGAGTGACTGCAGCCGGGGACAGTGTCCCCAGAGGACATCCAGGGATGGGCCAGCATCAGCTTGGGGTGCCCGCACTAGGGCTCCTCTCTGCCTAAAAGCCTAGGATGTCTCCTCCCATGGCGTCCTAACAAGGTGGCACATCGTGCCCAAGGCCACCGTCACCCACGGCCCTGGAGAAGCCGGTGGAGCAGAGAGCAAAGCCAGCCTGGCCCTGCCCTGGACCTCAGTGTTGAAAACACTCAGGCCGGTGGAGAGGGACCCGGGCAGGGCCAGGAGCCTGCCCCAGGAAGGTACCCTGGCAGACCAGAGTCTGGGCGAGTTGGCACTTCAGGGAGACTACAGGACGCCCGTCACGACTGCCAGCTTCTTGGAAGCTTCTCCCCACACCTTGTTTTCCAGATGGGGACGTCGCGGTGCAGACATCAGGGCCGCTCCAGGGTCACCAGCCAGTCAAGGCAGAGCCCGTCCTCCCCGGGGCTGTAGGGCGCGGGCTCCACTCAGAGGTCAGGCCCATGCAGGAGGCTGGGCCAGTAGCACAACAGCAACAGCAGAGTGAACTTGCTGAGTGCCTACTATGTGCCCCTGCAGCGGACGTGGCAGGGTGGAGGTTGGGCAGCTCAGGTGTCAGCTGGTCTTGCTGCAGGAGCCCACACGATGGGTGGTCTGTGGACTGGGGACAGACCCCGTGAGAGGACTGAGTCCCGGAGAGTGGTGTGGCTCAGGTTTTCACCTTGCTGCCTCCTCTCCCAACCGGAGTGGGGTCCCGAGTTCGAGAGCAGACGCAGGGCATGGGCCGCCCCCAGAAGGTGCCTCCTGAGTCTCTTGGACGTACTGGGGAGAGGGCCACGGCTGGGCACGGCTGGGCACCACAGGAGCTGGGATGGCGGCTCTGAGGGAGGGGGCTGGTGGCAATTCTGAGAGGGGAGAGGACCTACTAGGGGCTGAAGGAGGCCCCTGTGGGGACAGGCACACTGCGGCCAGTGTGGCAGCAGGAGCCAAGGCTGATAGAGGGGCCAGGCCCTGTCCTCCCCGCTGCAGGCCCTGCCTCTTGTTGGTGGCCTGGCCTGCTCCCCGGCTCCGCCTGTGGCTCTGACATAGGGACCTGGCAGCAGCCCGCGCTCGGGGCCCCACAGTCCCCCGGCCCAGCCAGCACCCAGGCCTGTGGTTCTCTGAAGGCTGACCCAGCTGCCGACCATCCCGGGGCAGACTGCAAGGGGCACATGTGGCTCAGCATCTGTCCCTGGAGGTGCGGGCAGCACGACCCTCAGACTGCTCCCTTCTCCCAAGGGGACCTGCACACAGCGCCTGTGTCATGGCTTCAGAGGAGGACGGGCACCTGGCGGCAGCCCAGGGGGCGGCAAAAGCACAGGGAGCCCACCCACCTGCCCCAGCGTGGCTGTCTCCTGAGCTGGGGACGCCTCAGGCTGAGGCCACGGGGCATGTCCCCTGTGGGTCCTGAGTCACAGCAGCTATTTTCAGCTTCTCCATCAGGGCCATCTTGGTCTTCCCAGGCCACCTCTGACTTAATGAGAAGCCCTGGTCTCTCTGACCCCGCAGAGGACATTCTGAGCACAGATGCATGATGGGCAGGTATGCACTTCCTGCAGCCATTCCCCTAGGACGCAGAGAGGAGACTGGGCACATGGGTTTCCCTCCCTCCTGGGCCCCCCAGCCCCTGGGGTCTCCTTCCAGATCAGGGCCACTCCCTAGGATGATGTCCTCTGGCTCCTCCCTCCTGCACTCCTCTGTACACAAAGGCAGTGCCCCTGGGCTTGCTTTGCCACTCACTCTGTGGCTGGCCCCAGTGGGTCTGTATAGAGCACCCCGTCTTCAACGGTGCGTGGACAAGCTCTTCACCGTACCCCTGCCTCGTGTCTCTCCCACTCCTATGTTCAGAGTCCTGGTTCAAAGCAGCTGCTCTGAGCCACCGCCCTTAAAGGTCCTTGTGACATACTGTGCATTAGGAGCAACAGCACGGTGAATTGTAACCACTGCTGTGCGATTCGTTCTTTTTCTGAGTGAATGACAGCAGGTTCAAGGTCAATGTCTCACAATCCCAAACTCTCTAGGCATCTTTTTGATGCATGTAATGGAAATCCAGTCCAGAGTGTCTGAAGACATAGGGAGGGTTTGTCAGCTCCTGTAAGCCGAGCAGTCCAACGCAGGGTCAGTTGCAGGAATGGCTGTCTCTAGGGTTCGGTGCCATCAGGACCAGCATGCACCATGACTGTGTTCCATGCCTTCTCTCTGTAGGCTTACGTCCCAGGACTCTCTGGTAGCAGGACGGGACACAGTTCAGGTTTTGGGTCTAGGAGGAAAGAATAAGCATCTCTTTCCCAGAAGTCTCAGTAAGGATCTCCCTGGTCTCTGGGCTAGTTCGGCAAGGCTACCTGCACTGACAGCTGGACTTCAAGCTTATGCTGCGGTGGACTAAACCATAAAACTCTGCCATGGGACGTCCTCTTCCTGTCCATGTAGTTTCCTTGGGCATCTGGTCCACGTCGAGGTTCAGGAAGGCGCTAGACTTTGCGGGTTCTGCTCCTCTCTTCCTCTCCCTCCTCCCCTCCCTCCTCCTTCACAACCCTTTAAAAACATAAAACCCATTTTTAGCTCCTGGGTCAGGAGAGGCCACAGGCTGACTGGGCTGTCCCTGCCCTGGGACCTGGTTGTCACAGGCAGAGCCAGGGGAAGGAAAGAAGACTGGCAGGGGCCCTCCTCTCCTTCCAGGCCCCCTCCTCTCCCTCCATCACGCAGACCCCAGGCATAAGCCACCCTGATCCAGGCTGAGAAAAGGAAATGGATTCTTGGTGAGTGGAGGCTGTCCTGCACAGTGTCACCGGCCCTGTCAGGTCACATGAGTGCCATTTCCCGTCAGTGGGCGCGTCAGTATTTTGGGCTATGTCCATTTCCTGGGCCATAACCAGGACCCACAGACTGAGTGGCTTTACGCCAGGACGCTTCTCACAGCTCCGGAGGCCAGAAGCCTGAGGCGAGGCCTGCGGGCAGTGCTCCCCTGAAGTTTGGGGGTCCTCCCTGGCCTCTCCTGGCCTCTGGTGGGTGTGGCAATCCTTGGCATTCCTCTGACTGTGGCAGCATCCCCCTGAAGGACTTAGCGCCCCCTCGACCTGGTGACCAGTGTCCTAAAGTGATCACATCTGCAAAGACCCTGTTTCCAAGCGAGACCTCGTCTGCAGGTGCTGGGGGTAGGACTTAGCAACCCTTGGACGGGACACAATCCTCCCCAGCTTATGTGGCTGTCCAGCCTCTCTGTCCACCTGCTCTGCCGCCCCCCACCCTGCGTGCTAAGCTGGCAGAACACCCTTTCGAGAGATCCCTGCCCGTCCCAGGGAGCCGCTGCCGTCCCAGAGGGAGCCGATGGGGGAGCCCGGTTCTAGGCGGTGAGCACCCTGCCCCTGGACAAGCCGAGCGCTGATTGATAGTGGCTCAATTGAAGCAGCTTAATTCGCGATCGTTAACAAATATTTATTTAGCACGGCCAGGCTGGGTGCCAAGAACAGGAAAGCGATCACAGCCCTGAGGGGGAGAGAGAGGTAATGGCTTCCTAACGCCATCAGCGCCAGGGAGCAGATGAGCACAGAGGGCGGCAAAGCCGGGGCCAGGCCTGGGCCACAGAAGACACAGATGGCAAGGCCACCGACCGGGGTCAGCCAGGAAGGCCTGGGGCTGGACCGCCAAGAGGGAGGAGCAAGCAAGGAGGCAAGGACAGAGGGGCCCCGTGGGGCGAGAGAAGCAGGGAAGAGGGTCCCGGGGAAGTTCAGAACAGAGGGAGAGAACGGGGACATCCTGTCTTTTTTTTTTTTTTTTTGATACCTGGGATTGATCTCACAGGGGGCACTTAACCCCAGAGCCACATCCCCAGCCCTTTTTTTTTTTTTTTTAAATATTTTATTAGAGACAGGGTCTCACTGAGTTGCTTACGGCCTTGCTAAGTTGCTGAGGCTGGCTTTGAACTCACGATCCTCCTGCCTCAGCCTTCGGAGTGCGGGGTTTACAGGTGTATACCCCCAATCCTGGCCTAACGCATCATGTATTTTAATAACCATCTTTTTCTTTAAAAGCAGGAAAGAAACTTTGGGAGCAAGAAGGCACATGTGAGCACATACTGCTGTCCCACAGAACAGAGGTCAATCCTGAGCAGTGGGGACATGGGGTGCTGTCGTCCAAGACAAGAAAGAGGAAGCCGGCCAGGCCAGGGTGCGGAGCCCGGGAGTGTGTGGAGAAGTGCTCTGTTGTGTCGTGGTCGCCATCGTCCCCCCCCCCCAGCCCCCTGCAGCGCTCTCTGCCTCTGGAATGGAGGAGGAGCCCTGTGTCCTTTGACTGTGTTGGACACCAGGAGAAGAGGAGGTGACCTGCCCGCCACCGGCCTGCTGTTAACCCAGAGGTGATGTCAGGTCAGGCCCGGGGTAGTCGGGGCCCTGGGCCCACCCGCCCCGGTGACAGCCTTGGTCATTTGAGCATCTTCAAACCCGCCTGGCGGACACCAGCGTCTGGATTCTACAGGGGGCTAAGGCCACGGACTCTTCCTGCTGTCCTCTCTCCCCAGGAAGCAGGGAAGGCATTCTGCCGAGCCGAGGGGCCGGGACCTCTCCCCAAACCCTGAAACTCACGCTTGGGACAGAACCTCCCGAGCTGTTTCCAAGTGTCATGGGCGTCCCTGTGCCCGACAGAAGAGGGCCCTCAGAGACAGGCAGGGAGCCGAGGCCCGCAGGACACAGACGGGCCCGACCTGCAGACTCGATTTCCAAACCTGACTCAGAAGGCGGGGACCCCTAAAATCACGGGTGCCTCTGTGGACCTGTCCTGTCGCCAGAATGAATGGAGTGGCCTTTGCCCCCTGGGTCTACACCTGCAGTTCCCAGAGCCACCACCAGGTGGCCCAGGCATCAGGAACCCCAGGGCCAGAGGCTCCTCTTCCAGGGCCTGCCAGGGGGTGGGGGACTCAGGGGGTGGGGACCCAGGAGATGGGGACCCAGCGGCCGCTCCCCTCCCCCACTGCACATATGTCAGGCAGCAGTGACAGCTCAGCTCATCCTAAAGCGTCACGGGTGCCGGAGAGAGAGGCTTGGGGGGGCCTGAGTGCAGCCTGAGACAGTCACCCCCTCCTGCCAGCGTCCCTCGCCCACCTGGGAACAGACCCCTGCTCCACAGAGCTGAGCAGTCGTGGGCGCGAGGCCTGTGGGAACCCCAAGCACCTGGGAGTTCATGACCAGGCACAGCTGGGGAGCCAGAGAGGGCAAACCGGAGGGCCACCCACCCCTCCTGCCATTGCCCCAGGAGAACATTCACGGGGCATGGGGCCCTTGTCCCCGCCCAGGGGCATCCTACCCACCACCACTGCCTCGGCCCAGAGGGCAGCAGAGACATCACCCACCCGGCGCAGGCTGCTGAGGCAGGATGCAGCTGGCCACAGCCCTGCAGGGGCGGCGGTGACAGCCGTGGCCGTGGCACCCGCTGGGGGCCGTGCCCACTGGGAGGGGAGGGGCAAGGCCACTGCTGCTAGCCATGGCCCTCAGACAGCCTGGCACCTGTCCTTGCTTCACCCTCCAGAAGAAAGCCCTCAGGTCGTTTCCACCCACATCACTCTCACCCATACGCCAGGATTTCTAGAACGTTCCGGGTGGAGTCGGAGCAACCACATGGAGAACCAGGTCCAGCCTGTGGGTGTGTCCTCTGTGACCGTGGTGGGGCAGAGAAAGGGGCTGAGACTCTGCTTTGGGTGTTGAAATGACCCTGGAGGTCTAAGGAGCGTCTCTTGGACAAGGGGTCGTTGAGTGGGTCTTGGAGGCGGAGGGGGCTGAGCCGGTGGAGATGGGGTGAGAGGGGCTGCGGGAAGCCCAGCAGGGGTGCACAGACCTGCAGAGCCCAGAGGGAGCTGCGCCTGTGTGCCTGCCGCTGGGGAGCAGGGCGCAGGGGGACGGAGGGGCTGTGGCGCCTGACAGGACAGTCTCCGAAGCCTCGCTGGACGGTTTGGATTCTAGAGAGGGCTAAGGCCACTCGGCTGCACCAGGACGGGGACTGGGGACGAGAGGCCAGACAATGAGCACTGCTCGCCCAGGAGGAGCGGGGGGTCCAGAGCCCAGGGAGTGACAGGAGACACGGGAAGCAAGACCAGACGCCAGGCGAGGGAGGGATTCAGGACCCGCGGCTGCAGGATCACAGGAGCGGACAGCAAGGGCCGTTCACCAACCAGGTGGCCTGGGAAGGCCAGTGGGCCGGGTGAGCAGGCCAGGAGGTGCCCAGTGGCTGAGGGAGGCCTCAGGGTGTGGGGGGCTCTGCGGCTCGTACCCAAGCGAACCAAGCTCCAGGACAGACCCTTGGAGGATGAGTCTGGGTCCCTCTGGAGGGGTCTACGGCATGTACGGAAGAGGAAAGGGTGCCGAGGTGGACCTGTCCCAGGGTGCAGGACTGCAGGCGGGCTCCGCTATGAGTGGACCTATAGGCAGGGCCCCAGGGGGTCTTCAGAGGAGCTGGTGAACGGTAGTGGCTGGGACCAAGCCAGCGTGTGATTTCCTTCTCTCAGCTTTAGTTTCCTTGTTATGTCAGAAAAAGAGGCAGATGAGGTGACCTCAAAAGGCCCTTCCAATGTGGACCTCTGGAATTCTCTAACTGGGGAGTATTCCTGCCTCTTGCGGAAAACACCAGCTAACAGTTATGTGGGGTTGTCTATTTTGCATATGAACCACTTGGGGACAAGCTTGGAGCACTGTCAGGACAGCGCTTCGTGTTGATTCCCACCAGGGCTGCTGCTGCGTACAGTTGCACAGTCTGTGCACTGCGTGGCTCCAGAGGCTACCTTCTGGAGTGGGGTGGAGTTGTAAAGAGCTGCCATCCGCCCCAGACTTCCCAGCTCTTTCAAGCCCACTTCCTGGGCCCTTCCCTTCCCCCTTAATGTGATGGGAAAGAACGGGAGAGCTTTGCATCAGGAAGCCAAGACCGGAGTCAGGCTGACCTGCTGAGTTACAGGGCAAGCCTTCGTCCCCTGGGCCTCTGTCGCTTCCTCCATAAAGTGGTGGGGACAAGGCCTTCTGAGGCCCTGTTCAGATGAGTCCCCACTGCAGACCCTCGTCCCTGCGGAAGTTGCAGGGGTTCGAATCCCCCGGGGGCTCATTCCCCACCTCCACTGCCTCCCGGCAGCTGTGGCCCTGACCTGGCCTTCCTGCGGCCTCCAGCCTCAGGCCGGGTGGACGGTACACCAGGGGGCCTCACCGCTGGGCCGTTCCTGCTCAGACCATCACCATCTTCTTTATTCCACGAGGAAAAACCGGGCTCTTTTGCTAAGGGGACTGCCAGGGCAGTCTTCGTCCCGTAGGCCCTCTGGTGCGTACACAGCGCTGGTGAGACTCAGGCCTCACAGGACACTAATTAACGTCCCAAGTAGCAAGTCCCCTGCTTTACAGTCTGTGGTGCCCTTTCCACCCTCGTTAAGTCGCTCAACAAGCATCAGAGGCCTGCTCGGCCAGCTCACTGGGGTGATGAACCGACAGACTTGCTCTGGGTCCTGTTCAGAAACGTCCCCCTGGCTCAGGGCTGGTTGGTTCTCACAGCTACCTGGGACAGGGGTGCTGTCATCACCCTGTTCTGCAGACTAGGCAACCAAGGGGAGGAAGATGAAGGGGCTGGTCTGAGACCCCGCAGCCGAGCCCCGAGCACAGCCGCAGCCTGCTGTCCCTGGGGTTATGTCCCCGCCCCACCCACCCATGGCCTGTGTCCCTCACCTTCCTCTTCTGGACCTCTGTGTCTCCATCTGTACACCCATGGGGGGTCGGGGGCAGCGGCCCAGCTCTGATCTGCACAGACCCTGGGTCCACTGCAGATCTGGCAAAGCAGAGTTGACTTCAGAAGTCAAGGGGACCAGAGCTCAGAGTCCACCAGTCACGCCCGCAGAGCTGATGTGGCCGGGGGCGTTCAGGCCAAGTGTGAAAGACACACAGCTCACGCTCAGAAACCACAGGCACCCCGCCATCTGAGGTCCTGCTGTCCATCACCAGGCAGGTGGGACGGGGGAGGGAGGCAGGGGGAGGGCAGCCCAAGGCCCGAGGAAGAGCAGGAAGAGCAGGTTACAGTGTGGCTCCGTGGTAGAGCATTTGTCTAGAACGTGCAAGGCCCAGGGCCAAAAAATAAAAAAGGAAGAAGAAATGTGGCCCCACGATCCCCTTTAAGGACACAACCCAGTGACCTAGTGACCTCCCAGAGGCTCCCCACTCCCAGCAGCACCTCCCTGGGACCTGGCCTTCAACAGATGGACCTTTGGAGACCTTCAACTCCAGGCTACAGCGTAGTCCACGGGGAAAGACAAGATATCCAGAGTGACCTTCGATGCTGGAGAAGGATCAGGTCAGAGGGCGGCAGGACCGGCTCCTGGACCCACTGGGGAGCTGCAGGAGTATCTGGAGGAGAATGTCCCACAAACGTAACTACCAGGCTCTTCTACAGAGGCTGAGCCTCCAGGGAAAGCCTCCACGCTGGAACTCCAGCAGGCGATGGGCAGATCTCCAGATCCCGGAGCAGCTCGTATGGGAAACAGGGAATGTCCCGCCAGAAACGGGGGGAGCCACCCTACAGCAGAGACGGTCACGAGTTCTTCGTCCTCCACAAAGAACACTGAACAAGATGGAATGTGCAATAAGAAATATACCGGTTGATAAGGACGGTGACAAGAGACAAACCAGGAGACCATCAAGCCACTGCGGTGGCCGGGGCTGTTTTGCGCAGCGCATGGACAACGAGAAAATATCTCTCCGAGGATTTCAAAGCCAAGTGCTGCTTAAGAGGTTTGTATCTTAGTCTTTTCATGCCTTTGTATGTCGAATTTTTGTGATTAGAAGCAGCATTGATTAAAGATTTTGATGTAAAACCTAAACACACACACAAAGTGACAAGCCTCCAGGACAGTGGAGCAGGTGACCTTGGGCTTGGCGATGAGTTTTTTAGTTGTAATAGGGAAAGTCTGACCCTCAAAAGAAAAGTGTGAGTGGACTCCACCAAAATAGTAAACCGCTCAGCAAAAAGCACTGCGAGGAGAACGGAAAGGGGGGTAGAGCCGGAGAAGACATCCCACCAAAACATGTATCTGACAGGAGACCGCGTCTTCAGCACGCCAGGAGCCCTCCAACTCAGCCCACAGGAGCTAGCCAGTTAGGAGCGGTCAGAGACCTGAACGGGCGTCGCCCCAAAGATAAACCGACCACAACTGAGCGGTAGAAATGCTCCTCATGGGGCTGGGGATGTGGCTCAAGCGGTAGCGTGCTCGCCTGGCATGCGTGCGGCCTGGGTTCGATCCTCAGCACCACATACAAACAAAGATGTTGTGTCCGCCGAAAACTAAAAAAAAATTAAAAAAAAAAAAAAAGAAAAAAGAAATGCTCCTCGTGTCACAGTCACCGGGGAAAGGCAAATCAGGACCAGGAGGAGGGGCGGCCACTACGTCCCTGCCAGAGCAGACGTCCGCCGTCTGAAGCTGGCGAGGGTGCTGAGTGACAGGCACGCGGCACAGGAAGCACAGGAAGCTGCCACTTGGGAAGACAGAGTGTATTCCGAGCACAGAATACACTGTCGCTCACCGTGCGACCCAGCAGCGGGCGTCCTAGGTGACTGCTCAGATGAGACAAAGACCCGTCCACCTAGACACCTGCTAATGAGTGCCCACGGCATCTGTGAGCAGCCAGGAGGTCCTGGAGGTGACAGATCAATAAACTTGGTCCGTCTCACCCTGGGATCACACTCCACAATAGGAAGCAGTAAGCTGTCAAGCCATGGAGATGCGGGGACGGACCTGCATGCCCACTCTTCGGGGAGAAACCATCTGCAAAGACCACCTCGTGCGATTCCGAGCACGTGACGTCATGAAAAAGGCAAAACTACAAGGCATTAAAGGCTGGTGACTGCCCAGGCTCACAGGCAGGGGAGAGCCGGTGGAGTTGGGAGAGGTCGAGAGCAGCTGATCCACCCTGCTCGATGCTGACCCCCGGACCCCTGGCTGTGTTCATAAGAACCCACGGACCACCCAGTACCGAGCCCGGATCCTGATGCAACCTGGCGCTCGGCCTCAGGATAGGTGGATCAGGCTTAGCCGTGGACGGCACTCACACAAGAGGCTAATGGGCATGGTGCAAGGGGACAAGTGGGAACTCTGGGTAGCACCTCCTCGATTTTCTGTAGACCAAAACTTGTCCACAACTTAAACTCAGTGCTTTAAAAGAAGGATGCAGGAGCCTGCCCTGGTGATTTGACCCTGACCGGCCAGCACAGGGCTGAGTCTGGATCCTCTCTGCTGGGTGAAGGCCAGGGTAAACCCTCAGGGCTCATCCAGCCTGTGCAGCTAGGAGCTGGTTCCAACAGCCCTGTGTCAGTCAGCTTCCCGTGACAACACCGGAGGTGAGGAGAAAAGTCTTATTTAGTTCAGTCCTGGAGGCTCCTGTCCAAGGTCAGGTGGCCCATGCTCTGGGCCTCCCATGAACGTGCTGGAGCACAATCTGAGCAAACCACTGTCATGAGCCAGGAAGCAGAGAAACCGAAAGACATTGGTCCACATCCCCTTCAAGGGCACGACCCCAAGGACCTAAAGGCCTCCCTCCAGGCTCTGCCTCTTAAAGGTCCGAGGACTTCCTAACACCGTCAACCTGGGGACACACGGGCTGTCCAGTCTTGCAGCCCCTGGGGACTTCCCGGGAGCTCTGGTTTTCCCAGGAGCAGGAGGGGGGACACCTTTCCTTCTGAGAGAGCATTTGGGTGTTGCAGATGCCCGCAGCCCCCGCCTCTTCCCCGCGAGCCTCAGCCACGTGAAGTGCAGCTCTTCCCATCTGGACGCCTCACGTGGCTGCACTGGCCGTGGGCCTTGTGGGGAGGTGCCATGTGCCAGCTCTGAGTGAGGCCTCAGGAGGCCCTGCCTCTGCTCTCTCCCAGACCACTCTTGCATGGCCAGGTGAAGTGCCAGCTGGCCTGCCGGGGTCAGTGACCACATGCAGCAGAGATATCCTGTGGAAGCCACTTTACACCAGCCGGGCCTCCCCAGCTCTCCTGAGACCAATGGAGATGGCCAGGTCAGCAGGAAGCAGGACAACTCTGTTGTAGAGGAGAGAGATCAACTCTGGCGGCTCTAAGATTCTAGGCTCTGGGGCTTTTAATGCAGCGTCATTCAGAGGCTTTTGCTCTCCCCCGACCAGGTCTAGTCACTCCCGTTGAGTGCTTCCACTTATACACAGTCGGGCAGCTGCTGATTTTCACTTCATTTTACATCCAAAGTATATTTTCATGTAAGCACATACTTTTTCTTTTTTGGTACCAGGGATTGACCTCAGGAGCACTCAGTCACTGAGCCACGTCCCCAGCCCTGTTTTGTATTTTATTTAGAGACAGGGTCTCACTGAGTTGCTTAGTTCCTCACCCTTGCTGAGACTAGCTTTGAACTCACGATCCTCCTGTCTCAGCCTCACAAGCCGCTGGGATTACTGGCGTGAGCCCCTGTACCCGGCAGCACATATTTTTATAAATTGTCATCTTAATAATAATTAAGCAGTGGTTGAAACCAAGGGTCTGCAAACCAGGGCCTGCAGGCCTCCAGCCTGTCATCACCCATTCTTATGAATGAAATTTTACGGACACAGCCACAGGCATTCATTCATTCACACTTTGTCCAGAGCCACTTTCTCACCCCATCCAAGGACGGGCCAGTTGTGACATAGATAATGTGGTTCTCAGCTGGAAATACTCACTCCCAGGCCCTTGTCAGAAACACTTGCCAATCCCTGTTTTAAATGTGTTTTTGCCAAATAACTTTTCAAAATAGGTTATTTTAGTTTGTGTGACCTTCAGTGTCAGGGAGGATTATCTACTTTGCTGTGTAAACACCAGCATTCTGAGTATGCTTTTATCTTTGCACATTTTAAAAATAAGAAAAATGTAGTATCTCCTTGTTTAAACTTGAAGTTGTTGGATTACCAGTGAGCCTGGGCATTTTTTCTGCTGGTTGTTTACTTCCCGAGTCACTCCTTTCGTGGATGCATATTTATATTTCTTGCTCATTTACTACGAGAGGGTTGCTTTTTATTTGTTTTGTTTTATTTTGTTCCATCTAGAAATTTCTGTTGTTTTTGTTTGCTTTAGTTTCACTACTGGGCATTGAACCCAGGAATGCTACACCACTGAGTCCTTTTTATTTGCATTTTATTTATTTTATTTGCATTTTCAGACAGGGTCTTGCTAAATTGCTGAGGCTGGCCTCAAACTTGCCATCCTCCTGCCTCAGCCTCCCTAGTTGTTGGGATTATAGGTATGTGCCACTGCTTCTGGTTTATGTAGGTTCTTTACACAAAATATGAACCCATTTCTGTCACATTTGCACAAATCTTGAGACATTTCTGTTACTAATTGATTAGGTGGCTTTGGGCAGATCCTTCAGCCTCCTTCTGTTTCCTAAATGAGTTTCCTCATCTATAGGACTGAAACAAGTTTTTTTTCCCATAATATTCTTTTGGAAACTTTATGAAGGCTGATTAATATTAAACATGTAAATTTTTTAGTTGTCTTTATTAATATTAATAAAAATTTATTTTTATTAATAAATAAATAATAATAAAATTAATAAAAATTATTAATATTATCCTTTAAAACGAGCTAGCTAAAATTAAAGCATTGAATGCATTCTGTCTGACTGGTATCTGCATCAACAAAGCATTGGATTTCAAACCACTTTCAACCTAGCCTATCATAACACTCAGTTATAAGCAAGAGGGAACCCAGCTTAAAAAAGGCTTAATTAAGCAAAGTAGGAACATCTATTGGCTCAGGCAAAGTTCAGGATTTCAGGCAGAGTTGGATCCAGGGGTCCTAACCATGTTGTTAGGATTGCTTTCCTCTCTCTCTCTCTCTCTCTCTCTCTCTCTCTCTCTTTCTCTCCTGTGGACCCCTGCACATCCTGGCTGACCCTCAGCAAAACCTGCCCAAAGAACCAACTTCTGATTCAACACTTTTAGGAAAAGTTTCAAGGTGACACTCTTTGCACCTACCTGGTGATAGGTCCTTCCTGAATCAACCACTGTGGGGATGATCGGCCAAGTCTGGTGGATGGAATATCCATCTCAGAATGGTGAGGAAATGGTGAGTTTCCCCAGAGGAAAATCGGAAAAAAGGGGTCAAGAGCCATACACCTGGGAGGTGCCTCAGGGAGGAGGAAGGACCAGGGGACCTTGCTTCTCCCACTCAGCCAGGCTACCTTCCTGCTTACCTGTTTCACATATTGGCCCAAGATCTACCCTCAGGGGGGCTTACCTTCTAATCACACAGAGGCCGGGACCTAAGCCAATGCCTCATGGTCACACTCTGTAGTGGGTGTTTCCAGCCGGAGAGGTGCAGAGGGGCCTGTGACAGAGGGTGGGCCCTGGAGGACACTTTCCCTGGGAGACCAGGGAGGCCTCTGTAGGGAGGCAGCATTCGAGAGCTAAGGTCCTCAAGAAGGACCCCCGGGAAAAGGGCCCTGCTTGTGTGTACCTGAGGGACAGAAGAGCCTGGTTCCAGCCAAGTCTGCAGGGACAAGTGCACGGGCGTGGGAAGAGACCCGTGCAGAGGGTTTCTCAGCCTTGCAAGGAGGTCACAGCTCTGGCCCAGTACAAGAACCAAGGGTGGCCTCCCAGAGAGAGCAAGCACGTTCTCTGAGGCCAGGGCCAGGCTTGGCTCGGGATGCAGCCAGGATGAACTGCTGCAGAGAGTTCCGGGTCCAGCTCACCTAGAAGCCTGTGGGCAGTCGGTGGTGTCCGGGCACAGAATCGGCAGCCTGCAGGCAGTGAGCTCTCTGTCCCCAGAGGTATGGATGCAGCATGTGGCTGGCTGGCAGAACAGGCCAGAGCCCCAGGAGTTGGGGACTTTGTAAAATGCAGAGAAAAACAGCCAAACTTGATAACGACGTTTAACAAAGTGTCTGGGGAAGGGCCCACTTAGAACGTTTTAGCAGCAGCCTGCTGCGATCTGAGCAATCTCTGGAAATGATTTATTTATATATAAAAATGAGACATTTTCCACAGCCTGGAGACAGAGCCTGGGGCGAGGTTCTCATTGGACAGGCCTCCTGGGGCCAGAGGCTAGGTCCTCCTCCCACAGCCTGGCAGGGGGCTGATTGCTCTCCCAGGGGAGGCGGAGGGCCACCCCGCCAGGCCAGAGCTCCAGAGAGTCACTTCTCCAAAATCAACCCCGCAGAAGCATTTTAATGTGTGGCTGAGCACGGAGTACAGTCAACATCTTTATTCCAAGAATGCAAATTAACCCCTGAGGGGCCTGGAGGAGGCAGAAACCGCCTGCCCCAGTGAATTTTGAAAGGTTTGAGTTGGCCACACAAAAATCACTTTCCTGGAGCCAGACTTGGGGACACTGAGGCTCCAGAGGCTGCTCAAGGACAGAGCTCTGAGCAAGTTCCCCATCAGGACTTTCTCGTTGGCTTTGTCATTGAGGGATCAGTGCACACAACAGTCTTGCAGCCTAGGAGTCTGCTCTGGGCGCTGGAGACCTGTGGGCCGGCTCTGCCTGTGGCTCAGAAACCAGGACAGTGACCCTGAGGGGTAGCAAGAGGCCATCCCTATACCGAGGGCCCTCCCAACTCCCCCAACCCCGCATCAGGGGCTCCTGCCCCAGCCCTGAAGGGCCAGTCCCCTCCCCTGTCTGGCACACAGGAAGCGTGTGGCCAGGACCTGAACTGAATCCCTGCCAGAGAGGACCTTCCCCCCAACCCTTGCGCTACCTGCCAGAGGCGCCTGCAGAAGCAGCCCTGAGAGATGTCTTGATGGTCCCCTGAGCCCCTGGTCCCCTGGGAAAGCAGCAGGAGTGGTTTCTAAGTCTCTCATGGACAAATAGAAATTGGGGGGGTCAGGGTCCCCAGGCTTTGAAATCCCTGCCAGCACTAATCTCGTCCCTGTACCCCACCAGGTGCTGAGTGGGCAACCTCAGGGGTCAAGGGGTTGCCGTACCTTGCCAGGAGCAGAAGTGTCCTGGAGCACCAAGCAGCCTCTACCAGAGCCCAGGTGTGCATACAATTGGGGGTCCCCAGGTGAGGCCGGTCTCCTCCTCATAGGTGAAGGGTGGCTCTTCACCAGGGATTATCTGCATCCTAGCTCTGCCCTGGCAGCCATCTCTGTGCTCCCAACAGCTCTGCATGCCTGTGCACCCCTCAGCCTGCACCCGTACCCCCACAGCCCAGCATCACCCCCGTGTACCCCACAGTTCTGCACTCCACCCTCAGACAAGCGACTCCTCCTGTCTTTAGACACATCGTCCTTCTCTGCAGCGGAGGGAACCACCTGCTCCTACCTTGGTTGGTGGGTGAGAGAAGACAGTGGCTATAACTTGTTCTGTTTAAGATGCACAGACACCGGGGCCTGCGCTTCAAGGCCGGGGGTGAAGGCTGGCGAATGAGTCGCCGTGGACACGGCAGCTCCACCGCCCCATGGCAATTGTTTTCAATGTTTCTGAGCATCCATGTTTGCGGGGTCACTGTTGGGGACCCAAGGGAGAAGGTAGGTGGCTTCCAGAGTGGCAGGACAGAGCCTCACAGGCCAAGCTGATAGAGTCAGGGAAGAGGGTGACGGGCTCCCAATATGGCCACAGTGTGAAGGGTGTGCCCACAGCTGCACCTGCTGGCCACCTCCTTAGGTCACTTCCCTACTGAGCCTCAGTTTCCTCAAACTGAAAATGAGGAGATGGGGGAGGGCGCCAGGCGGAGGTGTGTCGTCAGTGTCCCCTCTTCCTACCAGAAAGGTGGCTCTCAGCTTCCGGGGTCCTCTGCTCCCTCCCATGGGAGCTGGCCTGGGGACCCAGCCCTGGCCTGTCCTCCCTCCCCACTGTGGGGCTCCAGTGCCATCTTTCCAGCCTCTCCTCGGGGATCTCTGTGCACCCACAGTGCTCAGCCCCAAATGACACCGCGCTGACTTACTTGTCAGCTCACCCCAGAGCACTTTGAGTCTCCAACCCCACACTGGGGGACTGGCCCAGAGCAGGTGCTCAGGCACGCAGGGACCCAGGAGCGAGGAGACAGCGCTCTCAGCCCTGCGCAGGACGGTTTTCATCCTGCTACCTCCACACCCATGTAAGCCTAGGACCTGTTTCCCACAATTCCCTTCTGCTATGGGTGACACTGGGGCTCCCTCTAATCCATAAGTCTTAATATCTCGGAAGGTAAACTTGTCTGGGAATAAAGTACAAGTAGATGTAATTAGTAAAATTAAGATGGTCTTATCCTGGAACAGGTGGGTCCCTAATCCAATAGAAATGATGTCCTTATTAACAGGGGGAATTTCTACCCACAATGGATATGCATAGTCACTTCAACTCACACACGGGAAATGCATATAGAGGTGAAGGCAGAGGTCAAGGAACTCCAGGATTGCCCACAAACCACTGCTCCAAACCCGTCGGACGAAGCCTCGGTCTGTTTTGTACTGCTTCAACAACATGAATTCCAGCATAGATTTGTCTGTCACAGTTCTGGAGGCTGGCAGTCCAAGATCAAGGCCTTGGCAGATTCTGTGGCCTGGTGAGGGCTGCTCGCCACTCCCAAGATGGCGCCTTGAATCTGCATCCTGAGAGGGCAGGAGCGCTGGACCCTCAGGTGGCATGAGGCAGAGGGCAAGAGGAACCAACTCTCAGGACCCAATAGCCTCCCAGAGACGTCAGTGTCAATACCACCCCCTTGATTAGGTTCTGACAGGTTTTGGAAGGGACACAAGGTTCAACCACAGCAGATCATAAATTTGTTACTGAAGCCTCCCAGTTTGGGGCACTTGGCTGTGGCAAATGTCCTTTCCTTGTTATATGTTGCTAATCCAAGGACCTCCTGTGAGATTAGGAGGCAGGCAGCCCTTGTTCTCACAAGACCATGAGGGTTGGGACGGCCACTCCCTCAGAGTTCCACACTCCACAGATGGGGCTTGGTGCGCACCACCTCCTTCACACAATGGATCTACTTTAAAACGCCACACTAGGGAGTGTGGAGTGCGTTCAATGCTCCCTGCACGAGGAAGCTGCTTCCCACCTGCTCCTCCTCTCTGCTGCGCAGCTGACCCTCTGGAGTCTCCCTCACACCCCTGCAGTGCATCCTGATTGAGCCTCTTTTTATTGAACGGGATGATGCGGATGATGCCGGGTCCAAATTCCAACTCTCCTTATACCAAATCTGAGGAGCCACTGCAGGGTTGTGCTGGCATTGGGTAAGGCACTCACTCTGTCCTTGCCCTGTTTTTATTATTTGTAAAATAGAAAAAGACCAGACACGGTCTCAGAGGAGTGTGAAAATATTTTCATATATGTAAAGCGATTGGCACGAGGCCTGGCAGGTCATAAATTCTCAGTAAATATTCACTGTGATCATTGCAACTATTTTTGTAGTTATTGTTATTATTGAGCTATTTCAAGTGTCTATATCTCATCTGCACAAGATTATAAACTCCTGAAGGGCACAGAGCTCTGCCTCCATAAATATTCATGGAATAGATAGATTCATTATTACATTCATAAGTCATTTCATAATTAATACATGAGGGAATGTGTATGAATAATAGTACCAATACTATAAATAATGATGTTATTGATCACTTGTGGAGCAGTTAATATATACCAGGATTCAGACTAAGCACTTTACACAAATTATCTCCTTGAATTATCACAACAATTACCTAAGAGTTGGTGGCACTTGCAATGAGGAAACTGAGGTATGCAGAAGGCGAACAATTTGTTAGTGTTCTTGAGCTCCTAGGGGTAAAGCTGCTATCATACCCGGGTTTTTCTGATGTAAGAACTCATGCTCTTGACCATAACTGGGCGTCTGTTTTGCTCAACTGATGCTTCCTCTGAGGAGTAATTAAATTTTGTTCATCATTGTTTTTCTAGTACAAGGCCAAGGACTTCACATAAAGTAGGTCCTCCAGGAAATGCTTATTGGGTGTGTTTAGATGGGTGGGTGGGTGGATGGGTGGGTGAATAGGAGGTGGGTGGGTAGGTGGGTGGATGGATAGATGGGTGAATAAGAGGATGGGTGGGTGGGTGGGTGGACGGATGGATGAATGGATGGATGAATAGGTGGGTGAGTAGATGGATGGGTGGGTAGGTGGGTGGGTGTAGGGATGGGTGGGTAGATGGATGAATGGATGGATGGGGGGGGCTGGATGGATGGGTGAACAGGTGGATGTGTTGATGGCTGAGTGGATAGGTGGGTGGACAGATGGATGGTAAGTAGTGGGTGAGTCCGTTGGTGGGTAGATGAAGATTTGAATGGCTGTGTCTTTGGGCGGTCGGGTGGGTAAATGAGTGAATGAATGTGTGGATGAAAAGGTGGTGAATGGGTGGATATGTCGGTGCGCAGGAGAAGGAGTAAGTGGAAGACTGGATGGTGCACGAGTGGATGAAAAGCAAGAGCACACTCCCCTGTGTTCCCCTGCAGGGTAGCCCCTGAGGGATCCTGAGACAGGGAAATGTTGGGAACAGAGGTGCATGTGGAGATAAAACATGCTGAAAAATAGTTGTTGGCTGCGCTGTTCCTGGAAGGGAGGCGGAGCCGGGGAAGGCACATCTGGGTTACAGGAAGAGGCATCCCCTTGTTCAGCATCTCCTAGTCTGAAAGGGCCAGGGCTCCACGGTGCAGCCACTAATTGGATTTCATTAAAGTGAAATAGGTTTCCTAGCATTGGAAGAGCTGGTTCATTAATCTAACACATGCTCTACCGGTGGGGGGCATGGAAGGGGCAGCCAGCCCCATCCCACCTGGGCTAAGATCAGAGGACAGACACAGCGCTCAGGCCTGAGCGCCTGCTGTATGCCAGCACCCGGGCTAATGGTATGCAGTGCTGACTCGGGGCCAGGCTCTACCTCCAGAGACTCCTGGTCTCAGCAGAGCCTCGGGGCCGCTGCCACCATCCCACGAAATACCACGGCTGCCTGCTAATTGCTTGTTGGTCACCTGATCCCTGATGACATCAAAGGCCCCTGGGAGTTCTGAGTGGTGTTCCTGTTTGCATCCCAGGCTGAGGGGTGCCAGAAGTGACCATGGCCATGTCAGTACAGGGGTCCTGGGTACCCCCCAGCAGAAGACCGGAGCTCTCCTCTGTGGAATGAAAAGACCCCAGAATCTTCCCGGCGCTGGTTTCCTTAGCAAGGCATTAAAAAAAAAAAAAAAAAAAATTGAAAACCCTCAAGGCTAAGAGCAAAGGACTTTGCAGCTGGCGCTGAGATAGGCCTGCCCCTCACACCCCGACCAGAAAGGCCATGTGTCCTCATGACCCCTGGCTGTGAGGAAGCCATCTCCTCCCGGCCCACACCTCCCCCTTCTCTCCCCCGCAGCCTGAGCCCTGTGAAAGGGCATTACCCAGAGGGTTTGCTTGTCCCTGGTTAATGGAGGCCTGGGGACACAAGAGGGGAAATTCCATCATCTTTGAAACGGAATTTTTCTGATGAGGGGACTTGCCAGGGTAGGAACTGCTACCCACCCCCCTTTTCCAGACAGGAAGCAGGATCTGAGAGACAGGTGACAGGGACATAGTCGGATTAGAATCTGGCGTCTTCATGCAGGTCAGCCGGGGGTATCAGTGGCAGGAGTAAGGGGAGCGGCAGGAAGACCGGGCTGTGCCCACTGGAGAGAGCCCTGGATCCTGCAGCCATGCAGCCTCTGCCCAGGCTGTTCCCTCCTCCGGGACCAGTCGCCCTGTCTCCGAGTCGGACTCCTACTTGTCCCTCAGAGCCCTACCTAAGTGTGACCTTCTAGACCAAAATTCCGGGTGATCTGCAAGCAAGCTCAGTCTGTGATTCCCTGGGCTCCCATTGCTCCAGGACTGTCATTCCAGGTTTTCCATTTACCTTCCTCCTTGGATTCTGAGCTTCTTGGGGACGGAATTTCCATCTTTTCTCTCTGCAGTTCCAACCTCCAGCACGGGGTCTGAAGAGGACACACACACTCATGTTGATTTCAATCAATCCATCAAATCATTGACTCCCAAGTATTAATTATCCACACAGTAGACTTGTGCTTCTCTTATTTACTTATGCAATTATTTATAATTAGCCAAGAAACGTAATTACATTTTGCTGTCGGCGGTTCAAACACTACAGAGCCATCAGAACCCCCTCCCGCCCCAACCTCTCACCCTGGGCACTGTCATGGTCCATCCCTGGTCAGCATCTAGAAGGGAGCTCCGTGGCCAGCTTAGGGATCTCCTTCCAGTTTGGCTACTCGTCCATCAATGTTTGTGTCCACACGTGGAGCTGGAAGGCTGTGCATTTTGTATCTTTTCACACCGATGCCTCTCTGTTGCACATCTTACTTTGCAACTTGCTTTTACCCCAAAACGAGTTCTCCCAGGCTTTCCTCTCCCCGTCAGTCTCAGAGTGAAAACTAAGCCTTTTTAGTCGCTGATCTGGACCTTGCCATCCCAGGCATCCCATTTCCTCTCCCAGGTGGGTACCTTCTCTTCCTTGCAGGTATCTCAGGCTTTTCCTTGTCTCCTGCTGGCTGATGCACCCAGCCTGGGCTCTGGACACACTGATGGTGTGAGGGAGCTCAGGCAAGTCCTGGAGACCAAGATCATTTCTCCAACACTCCTCTCTGGCTCGTTGACCATGCAATACCCCCAGTGTGCATCGACTCACCAGCAATGAAGCACTTAGCTCTTGAGGAACTTGCTTCCAGGTGAGGACAGCAGGACTGGCTGCAGACCCTCCCGACCCTCAGATTTGTATTCCACAGATTTGGTGCTAGAGCCCTTCCCTCCCAGGGCTGTGGTGAAGATGGAAGGAAACATCCAAGAGCATGGCCTCCGTGGGACACTGGAATCCACACTGGCCAGCCCAGCCCACCCTGAGTCCCCTTCTTCTTGTCCTGTTCTACTGAACCCACTTGTCCTCATTCTGTCCCTACTAATGACTGGTGACAGCTGAGAGTCCGTCCTCTGGCATGTTTGGAAACATGAACTTTGTGTTTCCTTATGTAAGATGGGGTTGGAAATTCACCTGCCACCAAAGTCGCTGACAGTCAGTGTTCTAGGATCCAAAGAGATTGGCAGCAGGGCCAGCTCCCTGCCTGCAGCTCCTCCTGGCACAGAAGCGGGAGGGAAAGAAGACAGGTCAGCAAGGACCCGCCAGGGCCCAGAGCACAACCCACCACCCTGCCGACTGCCCTGGCTCGGAGGCAGCTGGGCTTCAGGGAGCCTGCCCAGGGTGGCCTCTGACGCCCTCCGAGAAGCTGCCTGCCAGGAGGAGGGCTGAGGAAATGGCTTGTAGGGGCCACGTCCCGGGGAGCCCAGGCTCCCCGCCGGGGCGGACGGGTGGGCTGGGCCTTCACTGACTTGTTTCACTCATCACAGAGTGACATGGGGCAGGTCACTTAGCCTCTCCCTGGTCTGGTCTTCTCACCTGTGAATTGGGATTAGACCTGCCCTCTCCCTGAATCCCTGCAGCAGCCACTGCAGAAGTCCCTGGAGATACTCAGCACAGGGACAAATGCCAGCATCACAAGGACCCTCCCTGGCAGAGGACAGAGGCAGGGTGACATCCCGCTCAAAACATCCAGGTACAGGAAGCAGGGCCTCCGCGGAGGTAGGGAGAGCAGTGAGTGGGGAGGAGGAGAAGGGAGCCTTTCAAAGGCCGGTGCCACTCCCCTCTCCTTTTCACTCATGTTCCCATTAATCCTGGGTCCCTGTGGCCTGGCCTGGTCCCTGGTGGAGTCTGTGGAGGTCCGCGGGGCTCAGGCACCTACCCTGTCCTGCCTGCGGTGGGGCTGGCCCCGCCTCCCTCTGGTGGCACCTCCCACCCAGGACTTGGAAGAACACCCAGTGCATGTGGCACCGTCACCCTCTGGCTCCCTCCCTGTTCCCGTGGAAACGTCCCCTCCACTCAGTCCCACGCCCTGTGACCCACAGAGAGCAGTACCTGCCTCAAGCCACCCTGACCCACAGGAGCCCCGGGACCCCACCCCAGCCTGGGCTCCATGCAGCTCCGTCCAGAGGAGCAGGGGAAACAGGACGGCAGGGAAGAGAAAGAGACAGAGAGACAGACAGACCTGGAAAGACGGACAGAAACAGGGAGCAGGGCCACAGCCTAGAGAATTCCCAACAGCAGATGCCACTGAGTCCACTCCACACGACCTCAGCAAGGTGTCTTTTTGGAAAGGGACCAGAACAAGCAAGGTGCTTCCCAGGGCTTGCGACAGGCCAGGGGGACAGGTGTCATGAACCTTCAATGTGACCGTCATCACAGTGCTCCACAGGGACTTAGCAGCTCACGGTTATTTGGAAATTCCAGGCAGGGATTCTGAGGGACATGGGGCTTTGAGACGCAGGGGACAGCAGACAGAGGGACATGGACAGACAGATCTAGACAGAGCTGTGCTCCGTGGAAAGAGGCAGGGCTCCGACGCCCGGAGGCAGACAGAGGGGACAGAACCACAGCGTGAGGAACGCATTAAAGCCAAAGCACACTAGGGCCCAAGCCCCCATTACTGCAGTGGCACCTGGGATCGGAAGCCAGCCAGGGCTCCCATGCTGGGGACTGCAGACACAGCAGACTCAGCTCCTCCTGAACTTGGCCCAGACACACGTCCCCTCTCAGCATGAAAAGGCGGCTGCCAAAGCCGGAGGACAGTGTCCCCTGGGAAAGACACTCCATCTGCAGCCCTGACAAATTAGGTACGGCTTCTGGAAAAATCCACCCCCAGGCAGCAGCCCCAGGCCTCAGTAGGTGCCGCAGGGTCTGCAGGGCTGGGCTCCGGGAAAGGGCAGCAGTGCTTCTGGAGGACAGGGCTGGAAGGAAGCTGGAGAGCTCAGAGCTGTTTTAAGTGATTTTAAATGATGGGCCTTTAATTTTACGGTTTTGTAGCCGCTTTCGAGAGGGGAGGTCACCTGGGTGACCTCGGAGGCTGTACTTCACTGGTGTTAACTGTTCAACCCAATGGCCGCCTCCTCCTTCCCCTGCCTTGGATCGGCACTGGCTCCCGGAGCGTCTCAGGGGACTTCGCAGGAAGCGCTCAAGCTGCTCCAGCGCAGACCTATTTGTATCTGTGTCCCTTGCCACCCAACCTGTCTCACTTGGGTCCTGTTTCTGTATTAGAAGAACATTATACTGAATATAATACCAAAGTGCATTTGTGCGTTTCTCTTCCTACAGTTCAGAATCTGCTTGGGTTGTCAGCCCAGAGCCTGGCACAAGTCAAGCTCATAAATTTTTATTGAGTGAATGCGGGGATAGATGGAGGGATGGAGGGATGGAGGGGGATGGGAGGGTGGATGGAGGGATGGGACAATGGATGGAGGGATGGGTGGGTGCGTCGGTGGATGGATGGATGGATACACAAGTCCCAGGCCACATGGGGAGGCATTCCAGACAGCAGCTATAGCCAGTCGCCAGCTCTGCAGCTGTGGCTGCAAATTCCAGCTTCTGGATCTGAGGCTGCTTTAGCTTCTTCCAGTTAATAGTGAACTAAGCAAGGGTTCTGAGCTCGGGGTCTGTGGAGCCCTAGGTGGTCTGTAGATAGGATTCAGGGACATCTATGAACTTGGATGGGGAAAACTATACCATTGCGCGGACACACAAGGCAAATCATCTCCCCTGAGCCAGCAGGCCAGCTGGGGACCGACCGCTCCTCTCACGCTACACAGAAAGGGAGCCAAATGGGCAGCAGAAACAGCAAGGCCTCCTACAGCCTGGTCTCGCTGAGACGTTGTCACTTCCACCCACATGCCCTGGACTAGGGCAAGCCATTCAAGATGGGCCGATAATGTCCCTGGCCTACCTGCACGTAGACACCTACCGGAGAGAGATGTGTACGCCCTGCCTCGGGGAGGCTGTGCTTCAGGAGCACAGCATCTGCCCTGCCGGAGGACCCAATTTCTACCCCGCCAGAGAGGGCAACAGGAGGCAGCACCTCCATCCTCATGTCCACTGGGCCAGCTGGGGGCCAGGTACAGGGGACCAGGACAAGAGGATCGGAAGCCCAAGAATGGTGTGAAGAACCCAGGCAGCGGGGCCTGTTTGTCCTGGGAGACACTAAGGACCAACATGTGGGTAAGATGGCACTCTGTCCCCAGGAGCCACCCATGAGCACCTGCCCAGCTTGCAGAGAAGAGGGGTGGGGCTGTCCTCGGCCATAGTGGAGACCCAGGCAGCGCAGGAGGAAGTGACCTCTCAGCCTGAAGGCACGCACAGAAGGCCAGCGCTCACCTTCTGCTTGAGACAACACACAGGGCAACCTGGACATTCATAAGGACACTCCCTGGGCTTCAGCTCATCTTGGAAATACCACTTTAAAGGAGATCCAACAGATTAAAGCAGTGTCCACTCTTGAGGACAAGGTGGCCCCCAGAGGGCTGGCCTGTCCCTCTTCTCCCACGGAGACGACTCTGCTTGTGCAATAGGAGGCTCAGAACAGGGACTTGGAGGCCAAACTGTGGGGTGTCCAATACTGATGCTGCCTTCACCAGCTGGGTCACTGATGGAAGTCAGTTGGCCCGATTTATTCTCTTGTGTCCCTATTTGGACCTCAGGATTCAGCGCATACGTGAACATGATGTGCTTAGAATAATGTCCAGCACACAGCACGGTTTCATTCATTTACTTATTTTTCCATGGTGCTGGGGCGGAGCCTAGGCCCCCGTTGCAGGCGCCAAGCTGCACTTTAGCACTGACCTACATCTTCGGCTCCACGGGCTGTGTTTGTGCCGTCTGGTCACTAAGCCTTGGTCCAGGCTGCACCCCTAAAGGAGGCCAAGAGGGAAATGTAGGCAGCCAACGTTTGGACGGATGGAGAAGGTGGATTGGATTAGGACATCTGAGAAAGAGGACTCCCTGGTCAGCAGCAGGAGAAGCCAAGAAGCAGCCCAGCTGACACTAACGCCTCTCCCCAAGACCCGCACTGGCAGCCGGGGACTCTGGGCAGTGGGTGACGATGGCTTAGAGAAGAGGGGGCAGTGTCTGCCCTGTCTTGGCCAAAGGTGGAAGACTTGTTCTCTAGAGAATGAAAGAGAGGGTCGCTGGGCTGGGGGCCGTGGGGGGACAGCAGGAATGACAGAGGGTGAGACCCCTGGGGGGACTCCCACCTGGTCTCCAGGTCCCTGGCCACGGCCATTTGACTTCTAGGTGAGGGACAGGATCTGAAGAGCTGGAGGGAAAACACCTAGAAGCACAGTCACCTGGTCCCTGGATGAAACACTGTGACCAACCAAAGTGACGGCGGCAGTTCACGAGCCCTGCCTGGGCCACCAGCCTCCAACCAGCTCGTCTGCTGTCCCCATGTGGGAGCCACAAGCTGGGGCTCCCAGGACAGTTGGTAGAGGCCAAAACCAACAGAGAAGGGTAAGTTGGAGACCACAGGTCTGTGTGAGGAAATTAAAACCTTGAAACTACTGATCTCCGTAGAGGGATGAGAGGGACGCGGTACAATTCACAGATCCCTCGAGGTAGAGGTAGTGGTTAGAACTGTGTCCCCAGAAGATGCGTCCCAGCCCTGCCTCAGTGCCTTTGAACATGACCTTGTTTGGAAACGGGTCATGCAGACATCATCAAGATAAGGCCATGCTGGATTGGGCGGGCCCGAATCCAATGACGGTGGCGCCTGAGGAGAGAGAACCGCAGACAGATGCAGAAGCCACCGTGAAGAACCCCTGGCGAAGAGGGGGAGTGACACGCCCGTGAGTCAGGCGCACCGGGGACCACCATCAGCACAAGAGCTGGCAGCGAGGCAGGGAGCCCACCGTCTCCCGGAGCCCCCCGGGAGGAACCAGCCCCCCCCCCCCACGCCTCCAGAACTGAGAATAGATTCCTATTCTTGAAGCCACCCAGTGTGTGGTACTCTGTTGTGACAATCTTAGGACAGGAACACAGTAGGCGCTATGATTAGTATCCTCATTCTACGGCTGAGGGAGTGTGGCTAAGTGTCTACCCGGGTCGGGAGCCCAGGGGGGAGGCAGGGCTGTGTCCAGAGGTCCTGGTGGCACGGATCACGGGGTGTGCTTCGTCCTCAGGGAGCAGGAATGCGTGGGAACTGAAAAACGAGACAGCCCTAAAGAGGGAAGAGGAAGTCCAGCTGAGGAGCTCCCCCAGGAATGAAGGAAAGGTTACAAGGAAACACCCCGAACTAAAAATAAGAAAATGGGAGGTTCAGGATCCAAATCCGGGAAGAGGGAAGACCGAGTTTCCAGGGAAAAGGAGCTGAGCTGAGAACAGCCTCGGCCAGACGGCACCTCCCGGGGAGCCGCCATGCAGCTTTGTGCAGAAGATACAGAAAATAAAAATAAAAATAAACCTTCAAAAGAGAGAAGGATGGGAACTCTATGTTAGCTTCTCGGGAGAACAGTGGAGTCAGGAGACCACAGAGTGGTGCTTTCAAGATTCGAATGGAGAATTATTTCCATTGTAAAAATGTGTAGGCGGTAGACGGTGGTGAAGTCTATTGCTAGGCAGCATCTCAGCAACCAGGTCTCCCGTGTCCACCTCTAGGGTGGCCCATCCCCAAGATGGCGCCCAGGCTGCCCGGGTCTTGGAGTTCAGCTGCTGACGCTCATCAGGGCAGCAGAACTGATGTGTGTTTCTTCCAGTACAAAGTTGGAAAAGACATCGTGGCTCCTGACTCTCCTCTGTCTTCATTAACTCGCTCTGTGGGCAGCTGGCCGGTGTGTCATGAGGCCACTCATGCGGTGCTGAAGAAAGCCCCACGTGACGAGGACCTGAGATGACTCTGCCAACAGCCATGGGTGGCTCCATGGCTCTGCCTGAGAAGACCTGAGCGTCCGAGCCACCCTGGACTCCTGACACGCAGACTCTGGGGGACATGCTGCATGGGGGCTGCTCTAGGCGGCCTCATTTGGGGGCAATTTGTTACGCAGCAGAGAAAACGAATACACCTCCCAGGCATCCTTCTCTGGAAGCCATGCTCCACCCAAGCCACAGAGCGAGCAAATAAGAGATTCTAGAAGCAGCGCCCAGCAGGGCAAAGAGGGGTTGAAGGACCCCCCCCCCCACCATCCCCACCCCATGCTGGTGAAGGAGATCTGGAGAGCAGCCAGGGCAGCTTGAAGGCTCCAGGAGAAGCTTCCAGAAGGTTAAAGTGGATGTAACAGCCAATGCGTCTGAACCATCCAAAGGCGTCTGGGGCGCACATTATTGACAAGTACAGAAAAGAGCAAGGAAAAGTTAAAACTAACAAACAACAGCAAGGTGACTATTAATTCTAGGAAAACAAGGCATTCTGCAGTAAAAGGGAAATATCAGCGCGCCCTACCTGCTCAGCTTTGAAGAGCCCAGCACGGCCATAATAACGGGCTTCTGATTAACCACGCGAACAAACCTCTCGTGGAACTCGTGGAACTCGGCTGAGACTCCAAGAGAGGACCTGAAGCCCTCAGAGGTGGGGAGGGCGGGAGCCGGAGAGAGGGGTGAGGGGCAGGTTGTGCTTCTCCTGACTCCCACCTTCAGTTCTTGTACCAGTTCAGTTGCCCTCAATGAGCACCACGGTTTGCTGTTGTGGCTGCTGCCCTTTTAAAGTGTCCAAGGGAAAGGATTGCTCCAGGCTGTGACAAAGCCAGCCGCCTGCTGGGACTCGCCACCCCCTACAGACAGACCCCGGTGCTGGGCGGTAAAATGGTCAGTCAGTCCTGAAGTGGGTCATAGGATGGGTTGGCCTCATAGTTCGCAGAAGAAAAACACAAGCACAGAGAGGTCAAGCATTGTGTTCAGGGGCACACAGCAGAGTTGGTTCATTCTATTTTGGAGTTAGGGTTCTTTAGAGAAACAGAACCAACAGGGGCGAGTTTGTGGGGACAGATGTTAAGGGACTCTTCAACTCTAGGATGGCCCGCTGATGGGGCTGCACCTCGGCCTGCCTGCCCTCCACAGCTGTGCCCAGGAAGGAGCGAGAGCAGCAGAAGCAAGTCCTCAGAGGTTGGGAAACTCCACCCTGGAGGGTTCTGAGCACGAGGTGAGCCCAGGAGAAGGCTGGCTCTGGCCGGAAGATCTGGCCACACGGAGGAATCCTGAGTCGTTTTGTTAGATGTGATAAAGACGATGAAGTCGGTAAGAAAATATCCACAGGAGCCTGCGTCCAGTTTGTCACTTGCTTTGAAGCACTCCAGGGGGAGGTGGGGCTTGTGGCTGGCCACCGGGCCTCGTCTTGAAGCAGGATGCCAGGCACACGGTGGCCTCCGCCCTCTCTCCACGGTTTGAACATTTCATCATAAAAATTAAAAATAAATGTCAAAAACGTGTATGAATAAATAACCAAATAACCTCTCCGGGAAACTGCCTGAGGGTCTGTGGAGCCAAAGGAGGCGGAGGCTGAAAATAGTGGCGAGACTTCCTTGGCTTGTCCACATGTCGTCTGGGATCATCTGTCATGGATACTCACACTTCCCGTAGGTTCTCTAGGTGCCCAGTGGAGCTCATGTCCAGGAGAGGAAGAAGGTGCGCCCGCCCGCCCGTCCAGGGGGACAAGCATCCTCAGTTTCACCACAGGACGCCAAGCGTCACAGTGACGAGGCTCTCTTAGAGGGTCCCTGCTAGGGTCACACTAGGATTAAAGCACTTTAAAAAAAAAAAAAAAAAAGCTTTTCTCTCCTTGTTCAGAACCAAGACACCCTAATATAGAAAGTTCAGAAACAAACATTAAAACAGAGACGATAAAAATCACAGCTGTCACCCCCACCCACATCACTGACGTCATTATTCTCGCAGATGACCTCCCGGGGCCCTGTCGATGCTCACCATCTTTTATAAAATGTACAAAAGCGGCTCAAGCTGTGTGCGATTTTATCATCTAGCTTAACACATTGCCAACATCTTCTCATGGGCTCCACACCCACTGCAATCCCTACCTTTAAGTCGTTTTTCTGTTTTCCATTTTGTGACTCTGATCAGCTCACCAGTCAGTCCCACCGCATGCGTTTCCCGGGGCTGCTGTGACAAGCAGCACACGCAGATGGCTCAGAACAGAGTGAACGTGTCCTCTTACAGATCTGGAGGCCAGAAGTCCAAAATCAAGGGTCGGTTCCTTCTTAGGACCTCAGAGGGAGAGCCACTCGGCTCCCTCCCTCCCAGCTGCTGGAGCTGCTGGCCAGGCCTGGCTTGTGGCTGCGTCACTCCACCTCTGTGTCCACCGTTGTGTGAGTTCCTCCCTGTGTGTCTGTGTCTCTTCTCTTGGATAAGGCCACCTGTCGCTTGGACTAAGGGTCTGCACCAGATCTCATCTTTTCCCATTAGGTCTACTCTTAGTTCCAGGTAAACTCAGTCTGAGGTTTGGGGAGTTACAATTTCAACAGGTCTTTTGGGGGACACAAATCAACCCCAAACACTCACCTTCAGGGGCTTTTCGATTGCCACCCCCCTTGCTATTCATACGTCAGGTCACACATTTTTTGACACATCCTTTGTTGTTTTTTAAAAAATTCCTAGAAGTGGAATTTCTAGGGCAAAGAGCACATTAGTCAGAGTTGGGGGCGGGTGAAGATGGGAAGCAAAACGATGCTAAGGTGACCCAGATGAAAACCGCAGGAAGCAGTGAGGACCTTGGGATTTGGGGGACAAAAGGGGAGAAGTGGAGCTGTCAGAACCACCTGTGGAGGAGTGGCGCTGCTGTCTTCACCCATTTTCTGTTGCTATAACAAAACGCCTGAGCCTGGGTCATTATAAAGAACTGAGTTTTATTTCACACACAGTTCTGGAGGCTGAAGTCCCAGGCTCCAGAATCTGCAGGGTGTCTGGGGAGGACCTTCTTGATGCATTGTGACATGGCGAGGACATCATGTGGTGAGACAGCGAGCCTCTGGCTCAGGTCCCCCTTCCTACACAGCCATCACGAGGGCCCCACCCTTATGACCCCGTCTAACTCTAATCACCCCTCAAAGGCCTCACTTTCAACTATCACTATTGTACGACTCTGGGATTGCGTTTCAAATGCACCAATTCTGGGGGATAAACTTCAAAGCACAGTCCTAAGGATCATGTTGGGATCCCTGGTGGGGACACTGCGGTCAGAGCTTGACCTCTCAGAGGCCACCATGGCAGGCGCTGGGACCTCTGAGAGTGGGGCCCACACTGATCTCAGGGAGTGCCATGGGCCTGGTGCTTAGACCGCGGATGGAGTCGGGGGAGCACCTCCACCCGCTTCTCCCCTCCCGGCCTCCCCCCCGCCCAGCTAGCAGTCAGCAGGAGGCTGGGAAATGCAGGGTGCTGACCTCCAGCCCCGGCCTGACTCCACAGAATCACTGGTGGCCGGGCCCAGCGGGGCGCCGAGAGAGGTCCTGGGTAAATAACTGTCCCAAAGGCGCGTTATTCTATCGTCTTCCAGAAGGAGTCTCTCAGTTCACATCGCTGCCAGCGGCCAGGAAGCGCCTCGTTCCCAAATCACTCAAAACTTTGTTCCCAATTTGATAGGAAAAAATCACAGCTTGTCTTCCTTGGCCTTTCACTGACTTTCCTCTTAGTCATGTTGAATATACTTCTTGAGGGTTGGCTTTTTGTTGTTTTTTTTTTTTTTCGGTCATTGTATTTATGACTTGTTTTGTGACTTGTTGAAATACAAAACTGAAATGATTAAAATGTCACATTGTATGTCCTCTGCCCATTTTATTCCAATAGCTGCCTTTCCTTATCAATTCATAGCACCACTGGATGCATTAAAGTTATTAATTCTCGCTCTACAATACACACTGCAAACAGTATTTACTCATCGTGGTCTGACATTTCGTTTTATTTATAGTGTTTTTGATGTCAGGCTGTTCAATTTATAAGTGGCCAAACCCATTAATCTTTTCTTTTATGTATTTTCCTTTGGCTTCATGCTTAGAAATCTCTTCCTCAGGCCAAGCTTACATAAATATTCATATTTTATTTATTCTTTATGGTTTTGACATTTTTAACACTGATTTTTCTACATTGTGATCTTAACATGGACTTTATTTGGGGGTCTGGTGTAAAGTCAGAAGTTATGGAATAGTCAAATTTTCCCTGATAATTTTTTTTTTTTTTGGTACTGGGTATTGAACCCAGGGGTGCTTAACCACTGAGACACATTGCCAGGCCTTTTCATTACTTTTTTAAATTTGAGACAGTTTCTCACTAAGTTTCTTAGGGCCTCACTAAGTTGCTGAGGCTGACTTCGAACTTGCAATCCTCCTGCCTCAGCCTCCCAAGCTGCTGGGATTACAGGCGTGTGCCACCACACCCAGCTTGTGTATAATTTTTAATGCCCTCTTTATCTTCTATTAAATTCAAAGGATACAGATGGATACACGAGGCTGTATCTACATATTTGTATCTGTATTTCTCTATTTTTGGACTACTTTTTTCACTCCATCAATTTGCCCTCGCCACAGTGTAGACTCCATGAGAATCACCTCGCTCCCCAGGGCCTGGCCCAGGGTAACTACCCCTAAGTAGATGTTGAGCAATCGAGTGGATTTTTTGTTGTTCCAAAGATGTTTTGTTTTTGTTTTCTATGTTAGGTTGATTGAGTTACAATTTACACACATGATTTTCTTGCATGGTTATAATTTATATAGAATCTAAATTACATAGAATTTAATTGCTGAATTGTGATTGACGGCCAAATTGTCCCCTTTTAGCATCCAGTTTAATGAGTTTGACAAATCCATAGGGTTGGGGATTCTCTACCACAATCGAGATACAGAACAGTTCCACTCCCTTCAAAGGGCTTTATCAAGCTTTTCTTTTAAATTATTTTTATTTTAAACTGTGGTTAAAAAGCTTGTAACCCAGGGCTGGGGCTGGGGCTCAGTGGCAGAGCGCTTGCCTAGCATGCGTGAGGCCCTGGGTTCGATTCTCAGCACTGCATATAAGTAAATGAATAAATAAAGGTCCATTAACATCTAAAAATATTTTTTTAAAGCATGTAACATAAAATCTGCCATCTCGATCGTTTTTCAAAGCACAGTTCAATAGCACGAGGTGCATTCCCACAGTTGAGAAGCGACCAGCACGACTTTCTCGGCTTTCCCATCTCCTGTTACACTGCTGAGGACCCCCTCCCCTTCCCCAGTCCCCGCAGAACGCGGATCTGCTTTCTTTGTCTTCAGTTCTTGTGCCTTTGATGCTTTATATAAACAGGATCCTGCGACTCCTATGCTGGCCTCTGCTGGCCTCCACATCCGTGGGTTCTCCAGCTGGGGTCCAACCAAACGTGGATTGAAAATACTGGGGGAAGAAGGTCTGACCTTTCTTTCTTGTCATTCTCTAAACAGTGCACGATGACGGCTGCTGACACAGGGTTCACGTCGTGTCAGGTACTGTAAGTCGTCCAGAGAAGACTTGAATCTGGGCATCTGGAGATTGGGTACCTGCTGGAGACCCCAGAACCAGTCTCTCATGTCTGAGGAGCAATGACTGAGCCCTCTTGCCTTGGCTGTGTCTCATTTCACAACCTCCTAAGTCCTGCAGGATTCCCTTTCCTTTTTAAGGCTGAGGAAGATCCCATTGTCTCTCTCAAGCTCTTCTGCAGTCCATTTGTCCCTGGACCTACTCTGTTTTCTGTCTCTACATTTTTGCCTTTTCCAGAATGTCAGGTAAGTGGCATCTCTTGAGTCTCTCCTTTTACTCCGTTTAGTACCTGTCAGACACCCCCACCCACATCATTCTGAGTGCTGCTCTTTTGTTGTTTTTCTTTAATTGTTGAGTGATATTTCATTATATGAATGTGTCACAGTTTATCCATTTCCAAGCTGAAGATGAATATGTGTTATTCCCAGTTTTTATGATTACAGCTTTGTAATGAACTTTTATGGTGAACCCATCTAGTAAGTAATCATCCCTTTCTATTACTATAATGAAACTCCTGAGGATAGATCCTTTATTAAGAAAAGAGGTCTATTTAGCTCACAATGACGGCTCAAAGTCCAAATAGCCTGGAGCTTTCTCTGGCTGCATCACATTGTGGCAGATGGTGTCATGGCAGGAGTGCATGAGAGAGAAAGAGATCACACGGCAAGACCGGAAGCCAAGAGTCCAGGGAGAAGCCAGGCTTGCTTTTTCTAACTGCCTCTCAAGAACTAACCAGACTCCTGGAAGAGCTGCATCCATTCTTCCCCAGGGCAGCACCCTCAGCGACCTACTTACTCGCTCCTACACCCCACCCCTTAGAGACTCCAGCGCCTCCCAACAGAGCCAGCAAGGACCAAGCTCCGTCTGACACAGTCCTTGGGGGACCCCACAGACCACCTCCAAAGCTGCTGGACACACGGAGACCAGGTGTCTCTAGAATATGGAAAGAAGCTTTGTCCCTGGAAGTGAGGGGGTGAACAAACGTCTAGTAGACTAGGTGACTGGGCGATGGACTGGTGCTGTCAGAGAACTGGAAACGTATCCTGCTGTCAAACAGGAGGTGAGGTGGGCGGGCACCCGGGGGGTGCGTCTCCCTGGGTCTCACATTTGTAAAATGTGAAGGTCTGAATGCTTCTGTCCCTCCACGTTCACATGCTGAAGTCCTCGCCCCCAGGGTCAAAGCCTTAGGAGGTGGTGATGTCATGATGATGTCTCTTGAGTGGGATCAGTGCCCTGTGGAGGGGACCCCGAGAGCTGTCTGCCCCTTCCACCCTGTGAGCGCCCAGTGTGAAGGCGCCATCTAAGGACCAAGAAGCAGCCCTCTCCAGACTGATCTGCCGCCACCCTGATCTTGGGCTTCTCGGCCTCCAGAACCGTGAGAAATAACTGGGTGCCATTCCCAGGCCGCCCAGTCAGTGGGACGTGGATCCGGAGCCTGGACAGGAGGCCGCGCTCCCCCACGGAGCACCAGGCGCCGTCATCAGCCTGAAGTAAGTGTTCAGCACTTGCTGCTTCTTATGAACTATCAAAGGGGAAGCCGAGGCTGGCTCCCGAATAAGAAAGCCATGCAGGAATGAATTCAGCTGTTTTTGCCCAAGAACGTGCCCAGAACGTGCCCAGAACGTGCAGGGGGCCGGATGGTGCTGAAACCTGGCAAGTCCCGGACACACACCCCCTCAAGAGCAGACCTGTGTCCTCGCCTCTTGATTCTAAGGCTCTTGTGACTGCTCCAACCAAGTCAGAAGGGCAGCCACAATGCCATGTGTCACAGAATGCTGCCTTGCTGTCCCTGTCTCTCTGAGCCCCAAGCCACCGGCCCTTCTGACTTGGTTAGGAGTCTAACTAGCCCTAAAGCCACAGTGCTGGCCCGGGGTCATGGGTAGGGCCCTGAGACGCCACACAGGTTCAAACAGGCCCTGCAGCCCAGGTGTCTGCCTGTGGGTGAAGACTCTGAACTCCAGCCCGTGGCCATTAGAGTCCCCTCCATCCCTTGGATCTTCCCAGCTGAGACCCCAGACGCTGTGGACAAGAGCTTCCCCTCCGTGCCCTGAAAACCCTCCTGGTCCACAGAATTTGTGCATGCAACAGACCAAGCCAGTGGTCCTCCAGCCACGGGCGCCAGCCCCCCATCCAGCCACCCTCCTACCCACTAGAGGACTTCGCACATGGGGTTGGAGGATTCACCAGGCTGTTCTGTTTTCTCCGTGAGATATCCCCCAAAACGCAGGATTTTGCTACTCTTGTGCCTACTGAGAACCAGCGGATGACAGACTTAGCCATGATGGCTAGGAGAAATTATTTCAGGCCCTGTAGAAATTTGATCAATTTCTATAAACCCATAATCCCCCTCTCCAGTCTGCACGTCAGTCCCTTGTCACTTTGATGCATAGGAGTTAAGCAGACCTTAAGCTTCTGGACTGCCTTAGCAATACGGTGGAAGGATCACGGCCTGAAACTCAGCTCAGGGTCTAAATCCCGGCTCTGCTTAATCACTTGGCCCCGGTGAGTGCCCGTCTCCCTGTCTGGACTCTGTCCTCCACACAACTGTTGTGGAGGTGGAACCAGACACTATGTGGGAAGGGTCTAGCCCAGGGTGACTCAGAGTAAACCCACTGCCGACATTGCTCTGAAGTGCTCTCCCCGCCTCCAGCCAAACAGGAGCAAGTTCTGGACCATGGTGCACCCCCTGCTCCGGGCATTAACCCTCAGGAGCCCGGACTCCTTCATCCCCAGCCACAGCAGTGCCCAGAGGGCTGTCGCAGCAGCTGGCTTTCCCCGCAGCCCCACATGCTCTCCTAGCTGTGCTCCGACTTGAGAGGCTGGGAGAGAACTGGCTGGGGCCCACAGGGGAGGCATCATCAGGATGACGAGTGGGGTCCCATCCATTCGCGGGAGGGAAGGGAAGACAGGAGCTTGGGAAATTACAGCCCCATCAGGCCACCATCATCTCCTGCAGCTGGCGGGAGTGATTGACGGCCCTTGGGTTCTGTTTTAAAGGTTCAGCGGGAGGAAGGATGACTCTGTTGGATTTCAGCCCAAGCCGCGGACGGCCCTGGGTGCCAGAAGCCATGACAGATTGAGAGCCCAGAGCCCAGGAAGAAAGCGTGGACCTCCATCCGTCACTGGAGGAAGCAGAGCCGGGCCCAGGAGGCACGTGGTCCCTTGTCTCCAGCTCAGGACAGACCCCTGTGCTCTCCTGGGGGCTGGGCTCTGGCTCGGGGACTTCAGTGTCCGGGAAGCGAGGGAAGGTAGGTTCTGTTCACACCTTTAGGTGTTTGGCAAACGAGAGGAGGAAGGAGAGAACCATGACTCCTGCTCTCTTTCTAGTAGGACTCCCTCAAGCCCAGTGGCCCAGGGAAGCCTCAGACTCCTCATCTGTAAAATGGGACTGGGGGTGTCCTCCGCCCAGGGGCTGTTGTGACGATGAAGTGGCATCCTGTGAGGAATCACAGCAGCTGGTAAATATTTCAAGGTGCCCAGGTAAGGGAGAGGTGGCCGGAAAAGCCAGGTCATGAGCCCAAGTCCAGAGGACGAGACAGAAGTCCAGGCAGGCAGGGGTGCTCCAGGGGGCGGAGTCTTAAGCTCTTCTCGGCCCAGACAGCTCTGCTCTGACTCACTGTTCCCGCTGGGCTGGCTCCTTTCCACTGTGCGGTCTGCCTCAGAGGGACCGTGCAGAGACCAGCACGTGCACTTAGCAAGTCTCAGTGACATATGTCCAGAAGGGGATGTTCGGTCAGGAGTGGTTCTGAGGTTGTCATGGGGGAAGGGCATCTGCACCAGTCTGGATAGGCTGGTGGGGCAGGAACCTAGGCATGGTGCGATTTTCCTAGATACTTCCAAGACCAGGCTGGGGATCTCACGCTTCAACATCAGGGCAGTGGGGAGCCATGGAAGATTCTGGAGCAGAGAGTGATCTCTCAAAAGAAATCCTTACCTTTGTTAAGCAGTTGGTGTCTCAACACCAGGAAAAGGGATCAGCAGTTCAACACCAGTGCCCGGGACAGAAAAGGGGGACAAAGCGGCCAGGTCAGGACCGGAAGAGCACCAGGCCCTCAGCATGTCATTTCACTGCCCTGAGCCTGGGCCTCCCACCTGGGGTCTGGGGAGGCTGTGGAAAGACTCACTGGGTCACAGCAGCAGGTCCAGTTTGGGTCGACTGGGCAGCAGACCTGGTGGGAGGTGTTCCTTTGAGAGGAGGGTGACGGGCCAGCAGGGGTTGCCACATGTGGGTCCCCAGTGTGACTCTGGGAAGCGCTGAGATGACATTTCCTGGCCACGGCTGGGAGGCTCTATCCTGCTTTGCCTTCAGGGTTCTTCTGCCCCCGCCCCCCAGGTTCCTCCAGGTCCCTGGGAACAGAGACACCAGGAGGAGACGAGGCCGTGCGTTCCCAGAGCCTGGCCCATGGAGTGTCACCCTGCAAGCTGGAGAGACCCGGAAGGCCACTGCTGGTGACTGCTCTCTGAAGTGGGTGGGGGCAGCACGAGGGCTGGGGACATGCCAGGTGGACCATCTAAGTCAGACTGTAATGACCTCAGACCATCCAGTCAAATCCCTGACACAAAGGAAGCCGAGGTGTGAGATGGGATCCCGATGGAGCTCCAACTGCGGGTAGAGGGAGTCGCCATTTCACTGAGTCGTCTGGACTTGAGTTCTTGCGTCTCTCAGCAACGTTCCCCAGCCCCCGCTGGATCCAGACCTCGTGCTAGATGCCAGGCACACAGAGCCGAGGAAGAGGCACCTACGGGGCTGAGTACGGGGTTGGGGCGGCCCCCCAAAGCAGAAAAGGGAGGGGGCCCAGCTGGGCGCGGCAAGGTGGGTGGACGAGAGGTGATCCCCAAAGGCTTGCCAGAGGAGGTGACCTGTGGTCTGGGTGCGAGGAATGCGCAGGACCTCCCTGGGGTCAGCAGGGGGCCTGGTGTGTGCACTCCAGGATTGAGCCGTCACCGGAGCCTACACAGGGACAACCGGGCCAAGGTACATACTGTCGATGGCAGAGTGGAACTCAGAGCCCAGGTCTCCACTCCCAGGCCAGGGCGGCAGGGGGTGACGTGACGGGGGACATGGTGCTCAAAGAAAGCAGCAGTCCTTCCTGACAGAGGCCTGGGGGAGCCGGGCCCAGGAACAGGTGGAGAACAGCGAGAACGCGGGAGACGTTCAAGAAGGAACACAGGTGTCGCCTGCTGAGCCAAGACCGTGCGAAGGTCGAATTTGTGACCCCTGCATGAGGGGCCGCTGATCCCCTTCCTCCAGGAAGCCGGCTGTGACTCCACCCCTGAGCAGCCCCAGTACCACGTGGTGTGGATCCTGCCGATCACAAGAGGCCCCGGAGGCCAGCGCTGGCGGTCACTGTCTCCCACAGCAGAATAGTTTGAAGATGTGGTTCAATCATTATTCCTGCTTCCTAAACTCCCTCTTGGTTAAGTGACCCCCCCACACACACCACAAAGACTGTGGCCAGGGAAGCCCAATGACAGGCCGGAGGAGGAGACTCACCCCGTCTGATGGGCCGTAAACCCGCTGGCCAGGTGGGCCAGGGCTGCAGGGCCTCCGGGACCTCTGTTAGTACCAGTCACTGTGCTGGGGCGAGTGCCTGACAATGGCCGCAGTGTCCCCCACTGTGGAAGCTGTCTGCAAGTGGTGACAGCAGGGCTCAGACAATGGCATGACAAATCCTCCCTGCAGGAAGCCCTGGTCGCGCTTGACCCCGGCCCGCCCGCCACGTGGGCATCCAGACCTGTCCCCCGGGAAGCTGAGCAGGTGGCAGTGAGAAGGGCCACAGGGGTCTCTGGGCCTTCTCTCTTGGGCCCTGGGAAGACCCCGGAGGAATGGTCACGGGATATCCCCCTTTCCCAAGTGGGTGATCGACTCGGCCAAGGTGATACCATTAGCAACTGGGACCAGGGGACAAGTCTCAGACTGCGGCCCCATGGGAATGTAGTTCAGAATGAGGACGTCACTAAAATCCCCAACGGCATCGTCCAGTCTAGACCCAGAGTGAGCCCAGCCCAGGGTTGGCTGAGAGGTGAGGGGCAGGGCCGGGTCCACAGCTGGGCCATGATGGGGGTCAGGACCCAGCAGAGGTGGGGGTCAGTGACCTCGGAGCCTGGGACTGCCTTTCTTCACGCACAGGCACCCGGCCATGCGGTCCTCAGTCAGAGCCCCCCCGCCCATTTCAAAGCAAATGGGCTGCCAGCGGTCCTTCTTAGAATGAAGTTGGCCTTCAAAGCCCGAGGCCACACTAGTGACCGAGTAAAGCAAACTCAGGAGGCCGGGAGGAGGCCCAGGCAAGTGGGCGGGGAAATGCCAGGAGCCCTGGCCCTGGGTCCAGCAGTCAGGACGCACTGTGCACACGCACACACCCCCACACACACCCCCACACACACACACAGACACACAGACACACACACATACACCCCCCTAACACATGGCCCTGCAGCAGGGAAAGGGCCTGAGTGCTCTGTCCAGGGGACGCAGGGTCTGCCCTGGCGTGAGACCCCTGGTCCCTTCACAGTCCCAGCTCCTGTCTGTGCAATGGTGTAGGGATCACCCACCTCTGGGCTCTGGTCACGTGGGTGTAACAAAAGTAAAACCCCCGCTCTGCCACCAGCCCACTGAGGGGATTCAGTTGGCGTCTCGGAGTCCCCCAGGCTCTTGGGTTTCTGGGAACTTCCTCCTTGTGCCCTTTCCTCTGGTGGCAGAGACAGGCAGCCCAGGCTGACAGTGAAGTGGGACGTCCAGCCCCCACGCCCAGCCCCACCCATATTCCTTCCTGGGGTGGCCTCACCTCGCCAGGCCTCAGTGACTCCTCTGTCCCCTGGCGATGAGACTCCCGCCCGTGTCTGGGTTGTTGGGAGGATGTGAGGGACAACAGGCTGCACCGGGCCCCGTGGACTGGCCTGGGTCGCGTTTGGCTGAAGTGCAGCCAGTCGGCTTCTTCCCCAGGCACTGGTCGGTGACCCTGAAGAGAGTCCCTTTTCTTTTGCCTCTCGCTGTGGTGGTCCCAGGAAGAGTGAGCTCTGCGGTGGCGGCTGGCTTCCCAGTGTGCGTGAGGAGCTGAGCAGCCGGCCTGCGAGCCAAGAGCCAGGAAGGACTTGGGACCCACAGGGTGGAGCTGCCTCGTGCTGGGAGACCCCCCTGGGTCCCCGGAGGGCCCCCTGCTGTGGGCTTCAGCTGACTAACTGGGCCTCTGTGCAGCTCACCACAGTGGACGGTAGAGTCGGGGCCACTATGTCGTGGCCACCTTGAGCATGACAAGCTGGTTGTGCTCTGGACCCCCTGTCCTGCTTCTAGACCTTGCTTCAAGACGGTCCGGATGGTCCCAGCGCTCCACAGCCTTCCCTCACACTGTGGGGTGGAGGGAGAACGAGGCAGTCTCTGCAGAGGAGGAAAGAGGGAGGCCGGAGCTCTAGAAGCCACGCGTGTCGGGGGCATGCATCTGCCTGGGAAGGACGTCGCAGACACTTGTGCACCGTCCACACCTCAGGGATGGTCACGTGGGAAGGAAACCAGAACCACCCGAATGTAGCTGCTGTTTATTGAGCACCTACCATTGTACCAGGGGGCTTCCTTCTCCCCCACTCCTTACAGCACACATGGGGGGGTCCTTCTTACCCCCATTTTAGAAAGGATAAAGGGGAGATGGGCGACTCCTGGTCCCAGGACAGAGGCCGGTGAGGAAGGGAGCCAGGATTAGAAGACAGGTCTGTCTCCAGAGCAGTAGCTCTGAACAGCTGAAAGAAGAAGAAGAAAATAAAAGCCAGTGGTTCCCCAGGGCAGAGAAGCCACAGAGAAGAAAGGGGACTGGCCCCAAGTGGAACAAGGAGTGAGACTCCTGTTCCAGGAGGTATGCGAGACCCGTGGACACCACCCCAGGGATGAGCGCTGTCCTCAGGGGCCCATAGAAGCTCCTGAGAAGGGGCACTCTCCTGGGCTCTCTGAGTGCCTGCTGTATACAGTGGAAGTCAAGGAGCCAGTCTGGGAAGCTGGCGGTGCATCCAGCTGGACTCCATGCCGGGCAGATTCCACATCCCCAGGCCTCAGCTTCCCCACCAGCAAGCCTGGGGGGGGGGGATGTCATGCCCCCAGGGCAGAGCAGGGGACAGCAGAGCTCGCAGAGAGGCAGCCCTCACCAGGAGCGACCAGAGCGGGTGCCAACCCCAGTGGCACTGCTGTCCATGGGGCCTGGGAGAGCTCCCTCCCCAAGCCCAGCTTCCTCCCCACACAGGGAAGCAGATCTGGCCTTGCAGGACCCTGTGGGGGTGCACTCAGAGGTGGGTCAGAACGCAGTGGGCCCGGGCCTGGGTCCTGGGGACTGGGGTGCCCCCCACTTGATTTCTCTTGGCCAGCTCCTGAGGACCTGGACTCTTAAACCCCCCAGACCTGGGAGGCTCCCTCTGGGAGATGAGGATCCAAGCAGCCTGCTGGACAGAGGCTCTCCCAACCCGCCCAGGACAGCTGTCCACCTTCACCGCCCACCCCAGGGGGAGCCCTCCGGGTGCACGTTACTGCCCCCCACCTTTGTATGTTGCTTCTCAGGCCTCCACAGAGAGGGCCCTGACACGTGGGGCCACATAGCTCTACCCTCAGGAGCACGATGGGGGGTCCCCTCTCAGCAGCTCAGCCACAGCACGGCGGCCTCCCCAGGAGTGTCAGAGGCGTTGGCTGTGTGGACTCGTCCCGCGGGTGTTCTGGGGACCACAGAGCTGGCTCTCCAGGGATTGGCTGCTGGGGCTTCGGCTGGAGAAGGGTTGGTGTGTGGTCTGGGCTGGAACATGCCCATTCTCAGCTGCAGGAGCCTGAGCAGGTAGCTGTCTGTCCAGGCCCCGCCCCCTCCATCAGGCAGGACAATGACACCTACGCGGGGTACTGAGGGACTACGCGAGAGCATGTGGAAAACTTCATTTAAAGGGTTTGCAAGGATGTGGGAATAGAGCAGTCAGAGTCGTGCAGAGCGGGCAAATCCTGAGTCGGAAAGCAGCTCGCCAGGAGCCGGGCTGGGGACGGCAGGGAGTGGATGTCCAGTGGGCACAGGGTTTTATTTGGGCAATGAAAATATTTTGATACCAGATAGAGATGGCAGTGACATGCCCTGCAAATATAGTAAATACCACCAGGGGCAGGAGGGGCAGAAGCCCACCCTGGACACTTCATATAAACGGGATCGTTTACAATGGCCTCTGGAGTGGCCTGCAGTTCGTGTTTGAGGTTCCTGCATGAGTCCTGCTTCACTGCGTTAAATAGGTGAATAACAGTCCTCTGCAAGGGACACTGACCGGTGGGGGTTGTGCTGCTGAATCGCATTTGTTAAACACAAAGTCACCTGATGTGCCGGACACGAGGGAGTGGGACAGCTGACCTCAGGTCTCCTCCAGTTGCTCACTGGGGGACAAGTCACGGCCTGTCTTAGCCAGCTTCCTTGTCACAGAGTGAAGAGAAAAGGGTACCTGCAGGTTGGTGGGAAATAAAAAGTGATGATGTATACAGAAGGCATTGGACGTGGGGCTGTGTACAGAAGGTGCTCAATAGCTACAAGCCATCCTTATGGACAGAGCAAGCGTGGCTCACAGGGTGACCAAAGGCACAGCCTTCCAGTTCCATTGGGGGCACTTTGTCCAGCCCTTGGGCTTCTCTGCCCTCTGTGGCACGCTGATTTGTTGACACCTGTTATGGGCCAGGTTGTCATAAGTGTCTAAATGGCTCAGGTACTTAGACACCACGATGACAGAGAGGCAAATGGATGCAGCCTACTGCAAGGGACGAGGCAGTAAGGGTGGGAGGATGAGACTGGGGGACCATCTGGCCATTTCAGAATGCAGGAAAAGCCAGTGCAAAGGCCCTGAGGTGGGGACCCCGTGGCATGTCCCTGTAACTGCACAGCAAGCCCTGTGTGCTGAGGTTAGGAGAGGGGCAGGGGATCCCACGGGCTTCCCGAGCTGGTGGAGGGGTCTGGATTCTGGCCCAGGTGCAGGGGGAGGTGTGGAGGGGCTGATGGAGTTGACTCCACTGTTAGGATCTTGCTGGCTGTGGTGGGAGGAGGACTGGACGGCAGCAGGCACACAAGGAGCCACGGGCCCAGGGTGGAGGCTGGGGCTGGTCCAGGTGGGGAAGGTGTGGTGACAGCAGAGCTGGACACTGGGACACGCTGCATTTTGAAGGTGGAGGCAATGGCTCCTGCTAATGGAGAAGCTGGGGGACCAAGGGGGGCCAGGGGCCCTGGGATGAGAAAGATTTCCAGATGTTTTGTTTAACCACAGGNAGAAGCAGGCCAGGTCCTAAGGACCGTGAGACAGCCTTTGGGGGTCTTGGGCTGGTCTTTAAAGGGAACCTTGTCAGTGGGGAGCGTGAGAGGTGGCAGGGGGTGGGGCCGTGAGCCCGGGGTGGGTCCCGTGGTCTGGTTCCTCCAGGAGCCCTAGGCTGACGGCCCCCAGTCAGGAGAGGGTGTTTGGAATGTGCCATGTTACAAGGCTCTGGAAACATCGTTCCCTTGGCTTTATTCAGTCTGTAGAAAATACGAGTGCCAGCTGCGGTGCCCGGGCTCTCGTTACTGGACTCCAGCTCCAGGACCGAGATCCCGCTCTGCTGGAGGAAGCACCCACTGTTCGTGTGCCTCCTTCCTGCCTCAGTGCTAGAGGGAGCCACTGGGAGCAGCCGGAGAGGGAGGACAAAAGTGGAGGCTGTGGCCACTGGGAGGAGGGAGGGGAGGATTCTGGGTACCAGGCCCTGCAGAGGCCTCGAGGGTGCCGTGGCGAGGGCACCTCCATCCTCCAGCTTCTGTCCTGGGCCAGGTTCCCAGCAGAGGGCAGGGACAGAGGTGAGTGTGAAACTGTCCACGGGGACAACAAAGGAGGCGAGGGCTGCAGGCCAGTGGAGGGCCCCGGCGGCTGGGCTGGTGGCCATGCTGCTGCGCATGCCCAGCACCGGGGTGAGCTGTTGGCTGGCGAGGCTCTTCCCCACTGGGAAGGGTTTTCTCAGATTTGAGTTGTGGAGGTGGAGGTGGAGGTGGATCTGGGACCTGAACCTTGCAGACACCAGAGGCAGGTGCTGGATGCTCCCTGCCATGACGTGTCCTGACCGCACTCTTCCCGTCCACACTCCCCTAGGACAGAGGGCTCTGGCCCCAGGCAGCACCACCGTGGCGCTGACCTCTTACCAGGTTTAAAATGCCTGCTCATCTGGTAGAGAAGGTGGCCCTCGGGAGGTGCTCCCACTGGCCCTTGGGAGGTGCTCTCAGCGGCCCCTGGGGGGTGCTCCCAGCGGCCCCTGGGGGGGTGCTCCCAGCTCTCCACTTCTTTCACCGATGTCAGAGTGAGTCATTTCTTCACTAGCGCATTAGCTGTTTGTCTTTTCTCCTCCTGTAGATTGTCCCTTTGTGGCATGTTTAAATAGTCTTGGAGAAAACCTCAGTGAGTCAAGAGTCCCCAAAACTATCAGGAGCGACTCCCGGAGCCAGCTTGCCCAGAGGGGTTCATGACTCTGAGGGTTGCAAAGTCACCAGATGGAAAACTGAATCAGGCTACAGCAGTGTGTGTGCGTCCCTTTTGTTGGTTGTTTTGCTTTCTGTTTTGTTTTGTTTTTAATAAACTGCACGTTTTAAAGCTAATGTAAAGTTGGAAGCTCCTGGAAGCCGTCGCCTCCTTCTCACATGCCCTCAGACCCACGCTCTGACGACAGGGAGGGAGTATGTGCAGAGTTCCGTCTCCACCGAGCTTTTTTCGATGGCTTTTATTAATTATTGAGTGATCTTATAAATAATTCATGACTTTCTGCTAGTGACGGCATCATCAAAAACTCATTGAGTAGAAGCCAAGCCAACACACGGTTCTCTTGATGCAGGAGGAAATCCCTACTGTATTTCCACGTGCGTTTGAATGAGGATGTGTGTGTGTGTGTGTGTGTGTGAGTGTGTGTGTGTGTGTGTGTGCGTGTGTGAGGCACAGCCCTGGGTGTGTGTCAGGCACAGCCCTGAGTGTGTGCTGGGTGTGGGAGCATGTGTGAGCAAGTATGTGAGCACTTGTGTGCATTAGCACAATGGAGCACGTCACCGGAGGCGTGACTGTGGGTGTGTGGAATGTGAAGGACTTTCTCTGGAGACTTTATTTTCTGCACTTTGCTGTAATCTCCTTGGTCTCGAGCTGGGAACAGTAGTTCTTTTTTTCATTATCTGTATAGATGCTTCTTAATAATAAAAAGTCCAGATTTCGAATAGAAAAAAATTAAGTAAAAAATACACGTCCTTTGGGGAGTGGTGAGGAACAGGGCGGGGAGGATGGGAAAAAGAACAGGAACATCATTTCTATCAGGAAACTTTCACCAGCTCCCCCACGGGACTGCTTAGGGCCCAGCACACAGAGTAGTTACTGGGCAAAATCACTGATGAATATAAACAATAGAGGCAGAAGTTTCCATGAAAAGGAAGCCAGGCAGGCCAACACAGGGTTTCTGGTCTGACCACTTGGCTTGCTTGTTCCTTAGGCTCAGTCTCCTCCGGTGGAAAATGGGACAAAATGGGACACTATCAACTCTGAGGCAAAGGAAATAACACGGATGATGGTAAGAACTACATGGCCTAATCCAGCCAGCTATGATGATAGTTAATTCACTTTGTGTCCATCCCCAGGGGCAGCTGCTGGGCATTCTCCAGGTCTCTGGAGCCACAGATGAGAGTCTAGTTGTGAAGTCAGCCCTGAGAAACAAGTGTTAAAATCTGCCATAGATGTGTCCTCTTCTCATTCAGTTCTGACGCTCTTTGCTTCCTGCACTTTGAAATCTGCTACTGTCAACACATCTCCGGTCACTAGGTCTTACTGTTGAATAGAAGAACCTCTTCATTACTATGAAATGTCCTTCCTTCTCTGTAATACTAGGCTTTGTTCTAACATTTGCTTCCTTTAATATTAATACAATTACATATCAGCCTTACTTTGCATCAATATTCACGTGGTATATCTTTTCCCATCCTTTTATTTTTAACCTTTTGCATATTTATAGTTAAGTGCACAGGATTTTAATAGACAGCATATAGAAGTGTGGTTGTGTCTTGCTGTTTTATCCAGTCTGGTAATCTCTGCTTTTTAACTGGAAGAGTTAGTCCATTTACATTTAATGTAATTATTATTGTGGTTCTGTTTAAGCCCATGGTCTTGCAATTTTCTTCTCTGTCTTGGTTTTTCTACCTTTTTTTTTTCTTTTGTCTTGCTTCCTTTTGCACTAACTGAATTTTTAGCATTCTATTTTATTTTCTCTATTGCACTTGAAGCTGTACTGCTTTCTGTTATTTTTTTTTGCTGATCATTCTAGGAACTCTAATATTCATCTTTAACTTACCATAGTTTGCTTAAAATCAATTTTGCAACACATCATGTATCATTTTTCACACTGTCAAGCTTGAGAACATTGCAAGAGTATAATTACATTTACCTTTTTGTCCTTTGTGATGTTATTGTGTTTTTCTCCTATATATACCATAAACCTGATGTTATAATCATATAATTTTTTGCTTCAAATTGTCATTTGCTTTTCAAAAAAACCAAGAGATGAAACTTAATCTTTTAAATTTATCAGTAGCTCTAACATTTCTGGGGTTAGCATTCCTACTTTCAGATCTGAATTTCCCTCTACTGTCATTTACATTTAACCTGAAGAATTTCCTTAAACATTTCTTGAAGTGCAGACCCAGAGTAGACAAATTTTCCCAGCTTTCATATCTGATGTCTTAATCAGTTTATTTGCTGCTGTGACCAAAACACTTAACAAGAACAATTAAAAGACAAAAAGTTTATTTGGGGGCTTACGGTTTCAGAGGGTCTCAGTCCATAGATGGCCGACTTCATTGCTCTGGGCCCAAGGTGAGGCAGAACATCATGGTGGAAGTGTGTGGGGAAGGAAAGCAGCTGGGAGCATGGTACCAGGCAGGAAAAGGAAAAGGAGAGGGAAAGGGAGGGGGAGGGGAGGAGGAGGAGGAGGAGGAGGGGGAGGAGGAGGG
>NW_025999900.1:58406977-58410345 GCF_001458135.2 Marmota marmota marmota | reverse complement strand
GGGGAGGGAAGAGGGAGGGGAGGGGAGGGGGAGTGTTCTGCTCAACAAGGAAAAAATATATATGCCAAAGGCACTCCCCCAGGTGCCCACCTCCTCTGGCCACACCTTACCTACCTGTCTACAGTTACCACCAAGTTAACCCCTATCAGAGGATTAATGCACTGACTAGGTTAAGGCTCTCATAACCCAATCACTTCACCTCTAAGCTTTCTTGCATTGTCTCTCACATGAGCTTTTGGGGGAACCTCACATCTAAACCATAACATCTAAAAATGTCTTCATTGCCTTCTTACATTTTAATATATTTTTGATATTTAAATCATGTAACATACAATTCACCCATCTAAAGTATACAACTCAATGATTTAGGGTATAACATTACACTATTTTTAAAAATTGTAGTAAAGTATATATTTCACAGAATTAGCCATTTATTTATTTATTTATTTATTTAATTGGTTGTTCAAAACATTACAAAGCTCTTGACATATCATATTTCATACATTAGATTCAAGTGGGTTATGAACTCCCATTTTTACCCCAAATACAGATTGCAGAATCACATCGGTTACACATCCACATTTTTACATAATGCCATATTAGTAACTGTTGTATTCTACTACCTTTCCTATCCTCTACTATCCCCCCTCCCCTCCCCCAGAATTAGCCATTTTAACAATTTTTCAATGCACAATTCAGTGACATTAACTACATTGAGAATGTTGCACAACCATTAAAGCTTTCTTATTACCTCAAGGAAAAAAAAAAAAAAAACAAGCAACAGCTCTTAACTCCCCTACCCAAAGCCCCTGGTAATCTCAAATTCACTTTCTGTCTCTATGATTTTTGCCCTTTCTAGATACCTCATATAATGGGCATCATATGATATTATTCTTTTGGGGTCTGGCTTATTTCACTTAGCATGTATTTTCAGGGTTCATTCATGTAGCATGTTTCAGAATTTACTTCTTTTTTAGGACTGAAGAATATTCTATTGTAAAAAAATTATATTGTGTGTGTTTGTGTGTGTGTGTGTGTGTGTATTTCAGTACTGGGGATCGAATGCAGAGGATCTCTGCCACTGAGTTACATACACAGCTCTTTCAATTTTGTTTTGGGACAGGATCAAGCTAACTTTCAGATTCTGACCTTGAACTTGCAGTTTTCCTGCCTCAGTCTCCCAAGTAGCTGGAATTCCAGGTGTGCACCACCACACCCGGCTATACCACATTTTGTTTATCCATTCACCTGCTGATGGACGGTTGTTTCTACATTTTTTTATTTTTTTGCCACAAGCAACACTGCAGTGAACATCAGTGTATCTGAGTCCCTGCTTTCAATTCCCTTGACTTTACTCATACTTTCAAAAAGATACAGAATTCTATGTTGACAGTTGGTCTATCGTGCTCCAAATCTTATCCCATTTTTCCTTCCATCTGTATCCATTGTTTCGGATGATAAGTGTTTTAGTCGGTTTTTTCTGCCACTATGACCAAAAGACTAGATAAAAACAATTTTAGAGGAGGAAAAGCTTGTTTTTCCAGTCCACAGATGGCCAGCTCCATGGCTCTGGACCCAAGGTGAGGCAGAGCATCACGGCGGAAGGGTGCCGGGGAGGAAAGCAGCTCAGACGTGGCCTCCAGGGACAGAGAGAGAGAGCCCTGCTCACCCAGAACAAAATACATACCCCATAGAATGCCCCCAGGGACCACCTCCTCCAGTTAACCCCAGCTTAATGCCCTGATCAGGTCAGAACTCTCATAACCCACGCATTTTACGGCTAAACTGTCTTGCATTGTCTCACACCTGAGCTTTTGGAGGACGCCGCATGTCTAAACCACAACAGCCAGACAGCCTTCGTTTTCACTGGTTGCCTGTGGGTGGTGGGTTATTTTTTTCTGACTATAGATCAAGCTTTGTCTTTGTCTTTAGCTCCCAGAAGTTTGATGGTGATGTTTCTGGATTTTTGAGGATTTGCTGAGCTTCTTGGATCCACCGACTAGTATTTTTCATCAGATGGAGGAATGTTTTGGTCACTGTTTCCTCAAACTTTTTTTCTGCCCTATTTTCCTTCTCTATTCTTTCCAGGGGTCTGAGTCCAGGTGTCATGATTGAAGGTGTCCCCCAAAGTTCATTTGTCAGTGAGTTAATTAGCTGTTTGTAGCTGTGACCAAAATACCCAACAGTTGCAACTTAGAGGAGGAAACCTTTCACTTAATGTCATGTTTTCAGAAGTTCAGCCCATGGTCATCCAACTCCATTGTTCTGGACGGGAGATGAGGCAGAATATCATGGCAGAAGAAAGCTACTCAGCTCATGGCAGCCAGAAAGTGGGGAGAGAGGGAGAGGGAGGGAGAGAGGGAGAGAGAGAAGGAGAGAGAGAGAGACCATGAGTACTTTGAGGCACCAATAACAAAATATACACCCCAAAGTCATGCCCCCCATGACCTACTTCCTCCAGCCACACCCTAGGTCCCTGTAGTTACCACCCAACACAGTAGTCCTTGCAACTATTAATCAAATGGATCAATCCACTGACTAGACTGCAGCTCTCATAATCTAATGATTTTACCTCTAAACATTAATACAGGAGCTCTCGGGAGACACCTCCTATCCAAACCCTAAGAGTTAGAAACTTAATTCCCAGTGCAACAGTATTGAGAGGCAGATCATTAAGAAGTGATGGGGTCATGAGGGCTCTGCCCTCATAAATGCATTAATGTCATTGTCACAAGAGTGGGTTAGCTATAAAAGCCTTCTTCTTTCCCAACCCCCTCCGCTCTCCTTCCACCTTCCACCATGAGATGGTACAGCTTGAAGGCCCTGAACAGATGCAGCCCCTCAATCTTGATCTTTCCAGCCTACAGAACCTTATGAAAAATAAATTTTTGTTCATTATCAATTATCTAGCCTCATGAATTCTGTTATAGCAGCACGAAATGAACTAAGAAACCATATCTTACACTGCTTGATTTGGGCTCAGAGGACACTGAGATACTATTCCTCTTCTTTTTTTAATCCTTTCTCTCTCTCCTTCAGATATAATAATTCCTGTAAATCTGTCACTGGATTCTTCAATCCAGTGTTAAACCCTCCCAGTGAATTTTCCATTTCATTTCTTGTATTTTTCAGTTCTAAAATGTTTATATGGTTCTTTTGTTTCCATTTCTCTGTTGAGATTCCTCTTTTGTTTTTCGATAACACCATCTTTTCCTTTAAGTCCTTGGAAATAGTTTTGTTCTTCTTAAAATGTTCTCATATGCCAATCCCAGCATCAAGGTGGTCTTTGGATCTGTTCTTGTTAAAGATATCTCCTCCTCCTCCTCCTCCTCCTCCTCCTCCTCCTCCTCTTCCTCCCCCTCCTCCTC
>NW_025999900.1:58382215-58406971 GCF_001458135.2 Marmota marmota marmota | reverse complement strand
CTCCTCCTCCTCCTCCTTTCTTCTTCTTTTCCTGATTATGGGGCACACAGGACTTCAAATCCCACTTCCTTTTCTTTTTACTTGCATGACTTTTGGCAAATGGATATCTCTGGACTATTTCCCTTTTGAAATAACAGGGATAATTTTGCATGATTGTTATGGGGATCAAACAAGATAATGTACATAAAGACCCTGTTGCTTAATGGAAGGTGGCTATTACTGAAGTGGCACCCCCTTTCTCCACAGAAAAGCCCTCTTCACCATGGCTGATTTTGGGACTGTCAGCAAAAAAAGTCTCTGCAAAAGAGTCCAAAGTAGATAAACTTTCTATTTTTGTGTCGCCCTGTTTTACTTGGCCACTGGCAGAGAAGATACCAGCACTCCAGGTGCTGGACACCCCCTTACTGATTTCACAAACATATACAGTATAGGACTTTGAAGAAATGTGCAAACAAGGCCTCTGGCCTTGAGCTGGGCTTCACAGAGATGTCTACATTTTTAAGATAAGTTTCCAACTGGGCTCCATGGTAACAGCTGGTAGCAGGAGGAAAGAAAGGGGAGAAGAAGCTCCCCCCTTCTCAGGTGTTGTCCTTGAAGAGTTAACTTGCCCAAAACAGTGGAAGAAAAAGCTGCTTTTATGTGAACTTCTGCAGACTGTGAACTTCTGAGCCCCTCCCCTTACATGCTGGGTATAAAACTCTGAAACTCCCTGAACTCGGGGTTCAGGGGATTGATTGATTACATTGATTGATTGATTGCTCTGCGGGGGGGGGGGGGGGTGAGGTGGATCCATGCCACAACTGTAATGACAGACATCACTTGTTGAGGGCCCGTTGGACCCAAAGCACATCCTGGGCAAAGGGCACCCAACATGGCACATAGTCTTCACAACAAGCCTGTGGCCCACGTGTTCTTCTCACTCCACAGTGAAGGAACTGAGGTCTGGAGAGATTCTGAGCCCTGTGGCCCCCAGATGGGCCACTCCCCCTCGTCCACAGGCCTGTGTCCATCCTTTGCCTCCTTCTCTGCCTGGTCCCTCCTGGTCACTATTTGCTGGAGCTGAGATGTCACTTTCCTGATGTCACCCTCCAGAGCCCCACGGCTCCCTGAGCCCAGCATGGAGCTCCATCATCGTTGCCTGTTTTCCAAGAGCAGCTCACGACTTCCTTGGATCCATGTGTTTAAATGACTAGAAAGTGTCAAACGCCTGGTGCTTAGCAAGGGCTCAGTAAATGCTGCTACTCTTACCGTCCCCATCGTCTGCCACAGTGCCAGGCACATGGGTCACGGAACATGTCTTATGTTAATGGATGAATCCCATCACACAGCCACAGAGCCACAGAGCCAGGGACACAGCTCCTCCTGTGCCCTAGGCCTGTGCATTGGCCAGACAGGCAGGACAGCTCCCATCCATCTTGCGAAGAGCCCTTGACCTCAGACAGCCACCCCCATCAGCCCAGGCAAGTGTGCAGATTGGGGGCAACTCCTGGCAGAGGAACCACGGGCATCAGGCCATCAGCCACCTGGAGCCCCGGCCCTGCCATAGCCCCTGAGGAAGGCAGCATATCACACACTGGAAAAGGAGAGCTCGAGGCCCGTCCTCTCCTCGGGTGGCAAAGGACTAAGGAACCCTCAGAAAAATATTTTGAAACTCTCCAACATGAAACTCCGATCCTTTTCTAAAAAGAGCAGGGGTTTATGAGCAGGATCATGAACTGCCCGTCGCTGACCAGCTCGGCCAGTGCCCTCCTCTTGCCTTCTCCCCAGGGCAGCTTCTTTTGGTCCAGGCCTTACTCTGACCATCCTCCGCCCACAGATTTCTGGCCTGTTTATTCCTTGTCTCATCCCCTCCCATGAGGCATGTCCCACCTTCCAGAATTTCAGCCCCAGGGAGTGCCAGCTCCCAGGTCCCTGCCTGGCAACCCAGGAGAGGGGTGATCACACCAGGTGCTCAGCCAGTCCTGACCAACACAGCCCGGTCAGCAGGCATGAGCCATGACGGCTCTCATAGCCCTGGCCAAGGACATGTACCTGGGGCCCCGTGGGCCATCTCTCCAACCCCCTGGCATCCATCCAGTCTCCCTCCTCCTCCTCCTCTTCACCGTTGCTCACCCCAGCTAAGGTTCTGTGTGCCAGGCCTGTCTGGAGCCTGTACAAGAGGATCATCATTTCCCAAGACGAGATCCCTACACTCGTTTGAGGACTAGGGTCTGGTCCTGGAAACCAGTCCACTGGTAGAGACTCTGAGCCCCACTCAGGTCACCAGGCTGTGACTATCAGTGGACAGAACCCTGAACGACCTCCGACCTGCCCTCCAGAATGCAGGCTGCCCGTGGCCAGTTCCCTGGGGCTTTTGCGCTGGCCCAGACCAGCTCCAGGTTCATTCCAGTCCGCGGTGTGGATTATGGGATGTCCCTGTAGGCCAGCACAGCCTGGGCTCCCCCTTCCCCAAGTCCACACTGGAGTCCCCAGCCTGCCACACGGCCAAGTGCACACGGGTTAGGTCCCTTGGACCACTCCACCCAGTAAGCTTGGGGACTGTCCCCTCCCGGGCTGCCCTCCAGTTCACTTCCTTACACCATCCTCTGAGCATTTCAAAAAAGCGGGGGCTGCATGGAAACATTGGGGTGCGTCTCTTGCCAAGACCAGGACAGTCTAGGCTGAGGCGTGGTCACGTTGTTAAAGCCACAGAAGAAAACCGATGTCTCCTCAGGCAGAAGCGGAGGTTCTCCCTCCCCCAGGGGTATGGTGACAGTGACTGGGCTGCACACTAAAGAAGATCTGCCACATGAGGGGCTTCCCCAATCAGGCACTGGGGAAGGGCCCCCTGGGCAACTCCTGCTGTGAGTCTCTTGTGAAAGTCATCAATGTCACCTGGGACAGTTGCAAACAATGGGCCTCTTGCGGGGCTGGCAAGCTGACACTGGCTGTTCCCTGGGGACATGGTGTCCCTCCTATGGTTGTCTCCATGGGTGGTCTCACAGCATGGCCGCCGACTCCCCCAGAGAGACACCTCCAAGAGGCCAAGGTGGGCGCTGAATTATTCCATGGCCTAGCCTAGGAGTCACTGTCACTTCCACCTTAGCCTATTGGTGACACGGGCCAGCCGAGTCATTGTGGAAGGAGACCACACAAGTCCCTGAAGACCAGGAGGCATCGCCCCGGGCTACCTCGGAGATGTGCTTCTGTAGACAGGGCTCCCAGGGAGGATGAGTTTCCAGAGTGGAAACTGAATCAGGAGCCAAGAGAAGAGGGCACATCTGGCTCGAGCGCCTGGATTTGGAGGTCCACTGTCCAGCCACGCACTCCCAAACCAGGGGGCCGGGGGGGCCACCACATGAAGCAGGAAGACTGAGGGGGAGATGAAAGGAGCCTGTGGTAGGAGCTGGGAATTGATGTCACCTGCACTTCTAGCGCCCGACCTGCCCCCTCACCACCTCTGAGGTCAGCAGAGCTGCGATGGGCAGCTCCTGGACTCCTGGCAGAACCTGCCACACCTTTGCTTCCCACCCAAGCTTAGGGCAGCCGGAAGTGCAGAGCGGTTCACCCCCTGCAGCAGCGGGAGGGGGACACCCCACAGCCTCCTCCCATCGCAGAAATTCTGAGGCTCCTTTCATACAGGTCCCAGGAGTCCCCGGAGGAACTGAACCCCAGATGCCCGCAGCAGAAGCCAGCTCAGTATCACCCACGTCGTTGCCTTTGGGCCCCTTGCCTGCCTCTGTCACCGTCAAAGTAAACCCCCTCTGCCTAACTCTGGCCTTCAGGCCCACTTTCGGGGGAGCTCAGGCTCTGACGGTGAGCCTCCCCACCCCTGTCCTCGATGGCCCCTGCTCTCGATCACCCCTGCTCTGCCGTGGCTTTTATTCAACAGACACTTCCTGAGCACTTGATATGCAGCAGACGCTGGGAAGAAAGGTGACCAGACATGAGCTCAGCCCTCAAAGACCTCTGGCGACACGCATGGCGGTCTCAGACAAAGCGTCAGCAGCTCGGACACACTGACGGGAACAAGGACCTGGTGTCCCAGGATGTGACATGCCTGGAGCCCAGAAGAAGGCTCTGGAAGCCAGACAGGTCTGGGGAGGCTTCTCGGATGATTGATGCCTGAGCTGCGCGCTGCTGACGATGACAGCTCACCCAGGAGGCAGAGCGAGGGGCAGTGGGCTTGGGCCAACTTGGCGGGAGTGGAGCCCAGCAAGGTTGGCAAGCGGCTGCTTTAAGCACTTTGTTGCCTTTTTTTTTTTACATTTTTTTGTTTCTGATTTTGCAACACTGGAGTTTGAACCCAGGCCTTTACATATGCCGGGCAAGGACTGCACTATTTTAAAATTATTTCCAAAGAGCTTTCCCAAGCATTCAGTCAGCCCTCCCCTGGATTATGTCCTGTGATGGCCTAGGAACTCTGAGTGATGGGATAATGTCCCCATTTTACAGAGGAGGGAATGGAGGCCAGCGAGTTCCCTGGATAATAAATCCAAGGGATTCAGTCTGACTCCAGATCCTGAGTCCAGGAGCACATGTCCATCTGCAGACCGTGGTGCTGAGCAGAGTGGTGGGGGGCAGCAACCAACGACAGGAGTTTCAATTAGGGAGCAAACCCAGGTCTGGTATTTTCCAAAGATAATTCTGAGCATGGTCACATCATCCACGTTCCAGAGTCTGAGAGAAAGGCCGTCATCTGTTGTGTGGCCAGAGGGGTAAAGAGTGAGCAGCCCTGGGTAAGGAGGCACACGCCTGTAATCCCAGCAGCTCGAGAGGCTGAGGCAGGAGGATCTCAAGTTCAAAGCCAGCCTCAACTTTTAAAAGTGAGGCGCTAAGCAGCTCAGTGAGACCCTGTCTCTAAATGAAATACAAAAGGGGCTGGGGATGTGGCTCAGTGGTGGAGTGCCCCTGAGTTCAATCACTGGTTGCAAAAAGAATTAAAAAAAAAAAAAAAGAGTGAGCAGCACCCCCATGAGGCTGGCCCAGGCTGGCAGTGGCCTTCAAGGCCCCTTGGTCCCAGCCAGGCCCAGCAATCTCTCCGGGTTCAGGTTAGGAAATTGTTCTCCAGTGCTAACCTCCCAGGGTCTGAGATTTTATTAAAGAAAGTTGACATTTCCCTTCAAGTTTATCCCTCTTGGAAAGTCTAATAAACATCTTCTAACCAGCGAGGATGGCCTCAGGGTGCCATGATACACACACTATGACTATTTTTGACTCACCCCGCTCTTTTCTAGAACAATCTTAATTAAGTGCGAGGTGCCAGTAGGTCTAAAAGAATTTACCAACTGCCTCTCAAAGTAACTCTGATTAATAGCAGAGACACAAAAGTGTCTCCATAACCAGGTCACATGACAGAATACAAATGACTGTCTGTTGCTATTTTTAAGTAATGTTTATTAGAATCCCTCGGCGCGTAATAAATTTAATTTACAGCTGCTCGCAGCCCGACTTACACATGGCCTCCAGTGGCACAGCTCATTAACACACTCGGAGAAGAAATGAGTTTTCTCTTTAATTCCCTCATTCCATTTCTCCTTCCTAATGAGGCCAGATTGTGAGACTCTTCAGGAGAGAATGTCTCCATCGTCTCGGGTACAGATCGTCGTAAATGCTCAAATTTTTTAATCATCGCAGAGGCACGCGGCAGAAATTCGTGCTCGGTATCTCGGGGTGGAGCTGGAGAGAGAAAGTGAATCCTGCTCACGTGAGCATCAGACGGGGGAGAGAGGAGCAGCCCAGGGGGGGCCATGGGGGGCCGAGGACAGCCCTGTTGGAGATTCAGAGGCCTTTGGACAAGCCTAGTATAGGGGTTCCGTGAGGATCCCCGAGACCTGCTTCTATTCCGCTTCTGAGTTTGAACTAGAAGACCCTAGAGCATCTCTGATTCCTTCCAGGTCCTTGGCTGAGGGCCAAACTGCAAGTTTGATCTGTAAGAGCCAAAGGGTACATTTTAGGCTTCACAGGTCAAACTGAAGTGGCACCCCCTTTGTCCACAGAAAAGTCTTAACTGGGCTTCTCCAGAAATCTTCACCATGGCTGATTTTGGGACTGTCAGCAAAAGAGTCTCTGCAAAAGAATCCAATGTAGATAAACTTCCTATTTTTGTGTCGCCCTGTTTACTTGGCCACTGGCCGAGAAGATACCAGCACTCCAGGTGCTGGACACCCCCTTACTAGTTTTCACAAACGTATCCAGTATAGGACTTTGAAGAAATGTGCAAACAAGGCCTCTGGCCTGGAGCTGGGCTTCACAGAGATGTCTACATTCCTAAGATAAGAGAAGATACCAATTGGGCTCCATGGAAACAGCTGGCAGGGGGAGGAGAGAAAGGGGAGAAGAAACTCCCCCCTTCTCAGGAGTTGTCCTTGAGGGTTAACTTGCCCAAAACAGTGAGAGAAAAAGCTGCTTTTATGTGAACTTCTGCAGACTGTGAACTTCTGAGCCCCTCCCTTACACACTGGGTATAAAACTCTGAAACTCCCTGAACTCGGGGTTCGGGGATTGATTGATTACAGCAAAAGCTGTGCCCTCTGAACCTGGCTGTAGCCAAATAAAACTGTTTCCTGCTGTCTTCGGTGCCTTGCCTTTGTTGTCAGTACCTCGGGGTGGAGCTGGAGAGAGACAACAAAGCTGCAAAATCAGAGGTACCACGTAGATACTGAAATCATGAGAGAGAAGAAAGTCCCACAAATTATTATTAATGAAATGGGAAATGTAATAAGTGCAAAGTTTGCAACACAGGCGAGTCGTGAGGAACGTGCAGCTCCTTTATGGAACAGCATTTTGCTTACTTTGTTTTCAGAGACAGAACACCCTGTCGTCCCCCTGATGAAAAGGAGCTCGAGGGCGGTCCAAGAACAGGTGGCAGGCTGCGTGGGGCTGCGGGCCACAATCTGCCAACTCCAAGTGTGGAGCGGTGTCTAGAAGTGTGCAGCTGAACTGCTTGGGTTCAATGGCAGCTGAGCAGTTTTGTGACCTCCCATCTCAGCGATCTACAGTCACAATAGTGCTGTGAGGCTTTGATGGTGTAAGCAAGAACTTTTCCTCAGCTTATGAGCCTGCAGGATGCTTTGATCTGTGTGGTCTCTGCTGGCCTGGGTGGCCCTGCTCACGCACCTTCAAGTGGCTTTGGCCAAGGGACTTTGTGGACATTGGCTGGACTTGGTCATAGGCCAAAGTTCAGCTGGCTGATGGCTGGTGGCCTTGGCTGGGATGCCAGGACCAACGTGACACTGCCCTGTGTGCCTTCCCCTCTGGCAGACTAGCAGGGCCATGGGAGGAGAAGCCAAAGCAAACACACCCAGTTACCAGCACTTGACAAACATCCTCCTGCCTCACACCTACTCTTATGTTATATGAAATGTCCCCAGAGGCTCCTGTGTGGAATGCTTGGTCCCCAGAGCAGAACATCAGGGCGGAGGAGCAGGGCGGAGGAAAGCAGCTCAGGACAGACACCAGGAAGGAGTGAGAGAGGGAGGGAGGGAGAGGGAGAGAGAGAGAGAGAGAGAGAGAGAGAGAGAGTACTCCCCTCTCCATGGACAAAATATAAGCCTCACAGTCGCCCCAGAGGCCCACCTCCTCCAGCCACACCCTACAGCACCACCCAGCTAGTCCCTATGAGGGGATTAGTGCATGGGCAAGGTCAGGGCTCCTACAACCGGGTCACTTCACCTCTAAACCTTCTTCCTTGTCTCACACATGAGCTCTGAGGGGACACCTCACATCTAAACCATAATCCCTACAGGCTGGGGTCATCTGGTCCCACGTCACTGCCTCTCCTTTAGGGAGCCCTCTTCCCACACCCTCACAGCTCAGGGTCTGGTCAGGGCGAGCTGGGCTTCTCTTCTCTCTGGCGCTTCACCCGGACAGTCACGCCACGGGGCACTCTGCACCTGCCACCGTCACCTGAGCTCCAGGAGCCTTTCTCTGCTTGCTCATCAGGATTGTGTCAGTAGGAGGGGGCTTTCTTAGGGGGTGTCTCTCTCTCTGCTTGGGGTATGATTTGAACCCAGGGCTCAGGGACAGCTCTGAGCGACTCGTGACAATCAGCACCCCTCCTGGTCTCTCCCCGGGGCTGCTGCTTAGTGTTCATCTCCGTTGGTCGGCTTCCCTGTACTGGAACAGACATTGACAGAATCGGCTTTTAAAAAGGAAGGTTCACTCTGGCTCACAGTCCTGGAGGGATCAATCCACGGCTGGTCGCCTCATTGCTTTCCAGCCTTCGCCAAGGAATGACATCAGGGTGGAGGCGCATGCAAAGCCACTCACCTCAGTTGCAAAAGAGAGAAAGAGGAAGGGACCAAGGTCCCCATGTTCCCTTGAAGGGCATGTCTCCATGAGCAGAAGACCACTCACTGTCCCCACCTGTTAAATGTCTCCATCTTCCAACAGCCGCACAGGCTGGGGACCAAGCCTTCGACCTGTGGGGGCTCTTATTCACAGCCCAGAACCTCCTACAGTTAGACGCACTCCACTTTTAAGAAGTCTAACGTAGGCAACTCCACAACCCAAATCATTAAAAGATGTGAAGAAACTGCTGGTTGTCTGATTGTCCCTTAATGTCCCCTCTTTCCTCATTAGTGATGAGGAAAGTGATGGAATCCCTAATTTTAAGTTGGACATGTGACTGCCCTGATTAAGAAATGTGATTCCCGGCCTCCCTTGCAGCCAGGTGTGGTCATGCAGTCATGCCCAGGTCAATAGGATGCCAGCACAAGTGTCCTTCGAATCTTCCAGAAATGTCCCTGAGGGGAGCATTTCTTGCTCACTTCCTTTTGCTGGAGTTTGGACGATGGCTGGGGTTTGAGCAGCTGTCTTGGACCACAGGGTACACAGAACCCTACAGGCTGCAGATGGTGGATCTTCTGGCTGGAAAGTCCCTGAACCCTGCTCTGTGGAGCACTGTCCTTGTCCGGAATTGCTCTTACCAGAGTGAGAAGGCAAGTTCTGCCATGCGTAAGCCCCTTCTCTAGGTGTTGCTGACCCCGTCTGGTCCTTACTTAGTATTTTAAAGTCCACAAGACGCCCCTTCCTCCTTGTTCTTTTGTGATGTTCCCAGGCAAGGCAAGTGATGATATTTATCATCCCCATTTTATAGATGAGGAAACAGAGGCTCAGGGAATTTAACTGACCGTCCAGGACCAGACAGATGGATAGAGGCTGTTATTCAAACCTTGAGGGAGTGACTCCATGTCCAGGCTCCCCCTGGGCACTCAGCTCACAGGCCTCTCCCTGGCCACACCCCAACCTGCACCCCGCTCCTTGATCCTGCCAGAGTGGACTATGGATACCACAAATGTCGAATGTCGCTGTCTTGCTTAAACACCCAGCACTGCCCCCCAGGCCCCTGAGTGCCTCCTGGAAATCTCTGCTTGGCTCCCAGGCCCAGCTGGGCACAACCGTTCCCTCCCACAGCCTCAGTCCTCACACTCTTGGGATCTCTGGTCCAGCCATGCCCAGTAACAGGACAGGTCGGCACCAGGGTGCAAACCAGCTATTGGAAACCAGAGTGGAGATGTTTTTCTCCCAGGTCACCAGCCTCAAAGGGTTAAAGGGCAGCTGAGCAAGTCCCTGCAGACAGGCTGCCCTGCCACACTGGGAGGCCGGGGTCAGCCTGGCGGGAGTCCCTGGGGGAGGGGTGCCACCTGCACTGAGGGCTGTGCCTTGGATCTGACGGATGGGCAGACTCTGCCGGGAAGGCCTTCCTAGGAGGGGGCACCGGGCTTCCCAGCCGACCCTGTGTCATGACCGTCCCTTTCCTTTCTTGACTTCCTGCCAGGCCGGGGCTCCTGGGGTAGGACAGAGCCCTGGTTTCAGGCAATTCCACCCCAGTGCCCAGGGCCTGGCACAGAATTTGCGTTTAATGCCTATTCGTTGAGGGCCTAAGTGAGCAAGGGTGATCTTCTCGGAATTTCAGGGACCATCGGACCAAATCCACTCCACATCACACCTTGAAGAAGGGGTGCTCTTTAAAAAGTCATGAGTAACAGCTGGGTGCCCAGCGGTCAATGCGGGGTGAGCAGCGGATCCCCACGCTCGCGTGTGCTTATGACATTTCTGACTAAAGTAAATGGCAAAGCCCTCGTTCCCGGAAAAATCTACAAAGTCAAACCAGACAGGTTTCCAGGCAGAAGCCACTCCGTGAAAATCCTACTGTAAACACGAAGAGACAGAATGCAGCCAGCTCCCCCTCAGATCAAGTCACCCACACAGCAAATCATGAGGCAAAACACAAAATGTGGGACTTTGCAAACCGCCTTCCACGTTCCCTCAGCAAACATGGACTGGCCACTGCGGGGCGAGCTGGGGATTCTTGGCTCCCGGAATAGCGTGTTGGGTCTCTTGGTTTGATTTCTCCTAAAAGCAGATGTGAGACAATGACTTGGGTGCAGGGGATTTATGTGGGGGGTGGACCCAGAAGCAGGAAGGGGGCAGGCACAGAGAATGCGGTGGGCAGGAGGAGAACCAGTGAGCTGTGTTTAGAGCCACGTTCTGCTGTGGGTCATCGAACACCACCCCACTGTCCCCCCAAGGAATGGTGGGAACAAACCACCATTCAGAACTTCCCCTGGGTGGCGGCCCCCCGCCCCACAATTCCAGTTTTTGCCTGCTAAGGGGGCTTCCTGAGCTCTCAGGCAGAAAAGCAGAGAGACCTTGTAGCAGCTGCTTTGCAGGTCGGTGAGGGGAGCCCATGTACAGAGGAACTGCCCATCAAGGCTGCTGCTACAACTAGATGGACACAGGACACAGAGTGTCCACTCCAGACATTAAGCAGCAGAGCCCAAAGCCTGCCCTCCCGGGGCTTACCTTCTAGAGACCCATCATAAACAAAGGAAAATAATGTGTGTGTTAGAAAGTAGTAAGTAAGAATAGGCGTGGGGGGCGGGGTGGAGGTAAAGGAAGGAGAATAGTGAGAGCATAAGGATTAGCCAAGTCCACCAGAGGAGCGGGGATTCCAGGCAGAGAGGTGGGAAGTGCAAGACGCCTGCTGGGAACTGCAGGCCCTGGAGTGTGAGACACAGGGGAGGAGGGGGCTTGCCTGGGGGCTGCATTAGGGAGTCTTCTGAGGAGTACTAAGCAGGGAAGATGTTAGGGTTTAGAGATGAGGCGGCCACCAGAGCTCAGGTGTGAGGCAATGCAAGGTTTAGAGGTGAAATGGCTGGGTTAGGAGAGTTTAACCTCATCAGTGCATTAGTCCCGGATAGGGATGAACTGGGTGGTGGCTGTGGGCAGGCAGGGCGTGGCTGGAGGAGGTGGTCACTGGGGTGTGCCTTTGGGCTACGTATTGTGTTCTTGATGAGAAAAACTCTCTCTCTGCTTCCTGGAGGCCATGTCCTGGGACACTCTCCTCCTCCACACCCGTCTGCCATAATGTCCTGCCTCATCTCAGGTCCAGGGCAATGGAGCCAACTGTCTATGCACTGAGACCTCTGAAACCGTGAGCCTCCAATAAACTTCGGTTCTTTTCAGGTCACAGCAGGGAAAGAGCTGACTAATGGCCCTGTTTGCAGCTTAGTGCTCCATTTATTTCCCCTCCCCCATTTGAATAGGAGATCTTGACGAGTAGGACCAACTCCTTGCTGGTGGCTTCTGACTGACCCATGGGGCTGACCTTTGTCCATCTTAGACAAAGCCGCAGCCAGTCGAGTGGCTCCAACCTAATGTTCTCTTGGTTCTTATTTATTAGGACTCTCTTTTGATGTAGGAAAATGGGACTGGGTGTGACTTGGACAATGAACTGAGCCCAAACCTGGCATTTTCGCCCCAAATGAAAAAAATGACAAGATATGGCTCGTTTTAAAGTAAAGTTTAAAATATGGGCCTCTTCCTGATTCTTTCCAGCCCTTGTATAAACGTACTGTAGCCTCAAAGACCTAGACCAAGATGTGGGTGAGGAGAGAAGGAACTCACAGCTCGAGGCAAAGCAGAGCTGTCCTCCCAGGACCCGGAGTGCACCTGCCCAGCCCTTAGGCTACTGCAGGGGTCCAGAGCAACCTGAGAACCAGTGACGTCTCCATCAAAGCCCAGGAGAGACTTGGGCTCCTCCTCCTTGACTCATCAGGAAAATACCTTCTCCAGACAGACTCACAGCTGACCTTTAAGTGGTGACATTGACAATTATGGAGTTAATTCAAGCTGCGATGTTGAATAACACCGGTGTCTTCCTAAATAACTACATGTTCAATTGCTTCCTTTCAAAAAAATAATTAGCTTGCACAGTTTCAAGGTTGGATGATGAGCGCTCCTTTACTGGTCAAAAGTGTTTTTTCCTTTGTGTTTTCCTCAAAAAGATCCCTGATGTTGATTAGCATGCTTGCAAGAGGGTAGCATCTCCACCCCTCTACCCTTCAAGATAATTAGAGATGACTCCCTTCTTTTTGAGCACTTACAATATGCTAAGCTATATCAATTAACGCAGTTAATCCTTCCACCTCTCTGTGGTCCAGTTATGTCTAATACTCTTCTAATCCATGATTGACAGGGGAGAGCAGTCAGGCTTGACGGTTTAGGGAATTCTCCAGAAATCAATTAGTGAGAATCAGGCGCTGCCACTCCAGAGCCCAGGTTCTCAGGTTCTTTTTTTAAATATTTTTTAGTTGTAGTTGGACACGATACCTTTATCTATTTATTTATTTATCTATCTATCTATTTATTTATTTTTATGTGGTACTGAGGATCGAACCCAGCGCCTCGCACGAGCTAGGCGAGCACTCCACTGCTGAGCCACCACCCAGCCCCAGAGCCCAGGTCCTCTTTCAATCCTCTGCAGTTACACAGATATTCCAGATAGGAAATGTCCTGCTGCCATGGTGTTCCTTTATGTGATGCATTTGGTCCCAACCTCTGGGGCCCATGAAATCCCTCAGAACTATCTAAGCAAGGATTCCCTAGACAAGGGGGCCTGAAGCAAAGTTTATGTAGTGACACATACAGGGTGGTGCGTCTCTAGGTTGGAAAGAGGGAAAATGGGGAGGGAAGAGCAGAGGAAAGGAGAGCAAATTGGAGATGGTGCTGAGCTGGCCACAGCTTTCACAGAGAGCACAGCTGGCTGCTCCTTGCCCCGGACTTATTGGAACTGCAGATGCAGAGAGACAGACAAGTCACCTTCCAGACCTTCCCAGCCCCAGTGGTTGACCCAAGTTCATCCCCGGGGGAGCTAACTCTCCCACACCCTCAGGTCCTGGTCCTCAGTCCCCACCGACAGCTACCAAGTCCCTCGCCCCCTGGTGTGAGGTTCATGAGCAGGGGCTTGGCAGAAACCAAAACCTCCCTGAGTCTGCTCAGCCAGGCTTGGCCCCTACTGCTGCAGGGGCCCTTCCATGATGGAAGCCATGCCAAGGGTCAGCTCTTATCCTGGAGGCAGCTCTGAGCGGACAATAGTGTGGTGGCCTCTCGACCAGCAGCATGGGGAGGCAGTGAGGCCCAGTGAACGCAGGGCAGTTCATGCAGAGGGCCAGGACAGATCACCGGCACTCAGCGAGTCTGAACACGGTTCGTCCCCTCCCATACTCTTGCTGAGGCTTAATTCCTCCAAGTGAGTGTCGGGTGAGGGGGGGACGTTGAAGAGGTAATCAGGCCAAGGCACCACCTCGTGAGGAGTGAACGTCCCCACTCCATGGGCTGTAGCAGAGGCAGGCTGGGCTTTCTTGGTGCTCTCTCACTTCCCCCAGGGCCACGTGGCCTCTGTATTGCAGCGTGCCTTCCGCCACCAGGCTGTCATCAGAAGCTGAGAAGGTGCCGGTGCCATGTTCTCAGCTTCCAGAACCACAAGCCAAAGTAAACCTCTTCTTTTCTAAATCGCCCGGTTCTGTGGACCGAGACAGGGTGCTCCCACCCTCCCAGGATATCTGGATCTAACTGGAGAACAAAATGCCATCAATGTGAGAGTGAGGGGACAAGTCCCATTTTTGAAGTGGTCATTTATAACGTCCTAAGAAAAGACCAAAAGGAAGAGTCAAGTAAGTCAGAGTCCTAGGCCCCAGCTCGCCCTCGGGCCATGGCTGGCATTCTTCATCTTCTCCCCCCCATCTTCCATTCTAGACTCCCAGGGCCAGCTCTTCAACTGTCCAGGGTTCTTACCTGGAGGGTATAGAGGTCATGTCCTGGTCGTGGTTGTCACCAAGCAGAGAAGCCCCAGGGAGTCCCAGACTATCTGTGCCATAACAAAGCCCACAGGCCGCCCACCACAGGAATTCGGGAGGCTGGACGTCCCAGGCTGAGACCCAGCAGGGGCCTTTCTGGTGAGAGCGCTCTTGCTGGCCTGGAGACAGCCACCTCGTCTGTGCAGGGCCCTTCCTCTGATTGGGAAAAGAAAGCAGATTTGGAGAGCTAGCTCTAGTCTCCCTTCCTGTTAAAAGGACAACTCTCCTATTGAAAAGGGGCCCATCCTTATGACCTCACTTAACCTTGATTACTCCTAAGGACCCTGTCTCTAAATATAGTCACACTGGGAGTGAGGGCCCCAACACCTATACTTTGAGGTGATACAACTTGGTCCTCAGCACCAGACCCTGCACCCACTGAAGGAAAACAACCCCAGCTCCCACACCTACCAGTACAGAAACTCCTCCTGGTCCTTTGGCGTAAGAAGCCCAAGGTGCCCAGGTCAGAGTCACAGCCTCCAGCTTAGTGGAGCCTGATTGCATTCCTTAGTGGAAGTGAAGCCATCTAGGAGACAAGACCTCGAACCCTCTGGAGTTGAAGTCTGGTTGCAGGAGCAGGAATCCCAGATCCTGCAGGCATCTCACTGGCAGCTGGACTCGGGGACTCCACCTAACTTCGTCATTCTAGCTATTGGAGACACTTATTGACACCATGTCCAGGAGGCAGTGCTCTGGACTGTTGTCTCTGAGCTGATGACATGGCTGAGCCTTCAAAAGACCACCTCATCATTCAGGGAGGCTCCGGCATGGCCAAAGAGAGAGGCTGGGTCACCCTATCCAACTCATTGTTGGCACCCTCTTGGCAATGAGTGCATGTCTGCACCTTGGTCACTCCTCCTTCTAACACCAATGCATCGTGTCAACGTGCTCCTTTCCTCCTCCATCAGACTGTCCCCTGGAACTACTGTTTAAGGCTAAAGGTGTAAGTTGAGGAAGAGCTTCAGCAGAGTGAGTGACATGGAAGCTGGGCCAGCTATTTAGGCCACTTACCTGCTGCTTTGGGGCCTGCTGGAGACTGGTCCTAAGTGTACCCCTCTGTCGCATGTTGGAGTGCTGTTGTTCCCGACTGTCCTGATGCCTCTTTGAAGAAACTCAGCCTCCTTTTCATTCAATGGGCTTCAAGCTATGGGCCAACCTAGACAAGTGTCCGTTACAGTGGCTGACGTCACCTTTCTGCTCTTACTCTGTGGATTTCAAAAATATTTATACAAACCAAGCAACACCCTGGTCAGCTTTCCATTTGTCTCACTTCTAGTTACGACACCATCTATCAGTCATCGGCCTGGATTCTTGGCTCACGGAACCCTCATGGCCACCCCAGCCTTTCTGCCTAGTGTGATAAATATGTTCCCTGTGTCTCTTATGACTGGGAGGGCCGCCTGGCCTTTGCCTTTACTGGACTTCCTCTGATTCAAAAGAGTGAATTTCTCACCATTTCCCATTATCAGACCCAGACTTCAGAAGACAGCCATCAGTGAGCTTCCTACAGGTGCCGGTGCCCCTCACCAGGGCTCTTCTTATGCCTTACCAAAGCACATTTTCTCTTCCTGGGGAACGTAGGCAAGGGATGGGATCTCAGTCTGTGATCACAGTGTCTGCTCTCTGGGCCTTCTGGCCTTTCCCTCATTATTTTTCCAAAAAAATCTGACTCCTCATCTTATTTACTGCAGGCTATTGTCATGAGACAAGTGCCATCTTCAAGGTGCCTGCCTTAATGAGGTCACTGTGGTACCTGGACCAAGAGGAACTGCTCATCTGGGAGAGAGTCACTTCTACCATAGAGAGGGTTTGGGGGCTTTGGGGGCCCCAAATTTTTAGACTTCACCAAATGTCTCTATTCAGGATAATGAAGCCCAACTCTTTCTCTATGAGAGCCCCGACTGGGACATAAGATCCCTAGGTGGCTCAGTCCCTTTTCCAGCTTTGCCACGCTTATGCTCAGATCCTGAGCTTCATTTCTAGAACAGTCTGTCTCCTGGATATTGACAGTGGCCTCAAAACTTCCCCAAAGCATGGCTTGAGTTGGAAAATTGCTTCCCTGAGTAACTTTCACAAGATTTCCAGTACCATCAGAAGAAGCCACCTAAACGACCCCATGGTCCTGCTTTCTGATCATCACATCTCCCACACTGAGCCGGGGCAGCAGCATGGACTTGACCTCATAGCTTGGCTTCCTACCCATGTTTCCTTCCAGTTAGCTGCAGGAAGCTTTGGTCACTGCGAACTGAGTGCAACCCACTTACCATCAACTGTGGGGGCCCCGTGGCTGATGGACGGAAGGAATCTCCCACCCTGACATCCCCTCCTGGATGCCTACTTTTCAGGGCCTCCTGTGGTACCCGTTGTCCTTGTTCCTTAGGAGACACAGCCTGAGGCCAAGCTTGCTTGCTGGGATGCTTAACCTTGGTTGTCAAATTGACTAAATCGAGAGATGTCTAGAAAATTGATAAAGCATATCCCTGGGTGTGTCTGTGAAGGTGCTTCCAGACCCTCTCACATGTTGGTCAAAAAGTGAGCAGGGAAGGCCGGCCCTGAACACCAGCAGCACAACCCAATAGGCCGAGTACCCGGAAGAAACAGAGCGCAAGAAGGGGGAAGCTGAGTGCGGAAGCTCCGCTCTTCCTGCTACCTCCATGGACCACAGACTTCACACTCAGAATCTGCAGCCTCTGAACAAGAACTTGCAGCACCAGTCTCCAGGGACTTCCAGGCCACCAGCCCCAGGGCTGTACCACGGGTCCCTGTTCTTACGCTCCAGCTTTGTGGACTGAGCAGCCACTGCTTTCCCTGGCTCTGCAGTCCACAGACAGCCGTCCTGGGACTATCCAGCCCCTGGCCGTCTGAGCCCATTGAACAACTCCATTCTGCTGGCTCTGTCCTCCGGGAAACCTGACTAGAACCCTGGCTTACCCTTAATCGAGGGATAAAGTCCTGGGGCAACCACAGTAAGGGGGAGGGGAGGGGAAGTCAGAAAGGAAAGAGGGAAGTGAATCTAAGAAGGGGCCTCATGGAGCTGACCACATCTTCAGAAGAAAGTACTGCCATTCCTCAGTGACCCCCACTGGCCATCTCCTGACCAAGAGGAACCCTGGGGTCCACATTCTGGCTTCATGTCTTATCTTTCATTGGCCAAAGTTTGCCTCAAAGTTTAGCTCCCTTATAGTTTGGAGTAGTGTTACCAGGTGGCCCCCGTTAGCAGGTCCCATGTATAAGGTCCTTGCTTAGCATCTGGATGGCCATCTTAAGTGGCAGCCATCAGCTTAAGGAAAAAGCTTCACTTTCCCACCCAAGGGCCTTTCTGAGAAAGGCTCCCCACTCCCTCATATCAACCCCACCCTAACCGCCCACATTAGGACCTGCCTGGCTCTGATTCCTGAGCCTGCCCCATAACCAGAACCCAAGCCTGTTTTGCCTCCCTCTCCCCTAGGGAGATGGCCTTTATTTGTCAGCTCTGACACGTAAACTCTCTTGTGGGTCTCTGGTCTCCGTCTTTCATTTCTCACTTACCCATCTCTTGTTCCTCGATTTCCTTCATTTTGGTGCTGAAACCTGGGATCCGGTTCCCCGGTGTGCCCACTCCCCTCTTCAAAGGTCACTGAGTGTCCCTGGGCTCCAATCCTGATTCTATCGTGGGACCAGGCCCTTCATTCTGCCGAACGCCCTCTCTGCACCCACCACTGGACATTGCAGGTAAGACCCCTGTCTCCAGTCAACCTAAATGACCTATGGGTCCGAGAAAGTTACAGTTGAACATCTGGCATTCCCGGGGCTACTGCGTGGTCGGAGGCACCCCCAGCCACAGCTTTCACAGCTACTGTTGATCCCTACCATCAACTGGGTCTATACGTGGTCTTTTATTTGGGTCCTGGGTTTTGAGCTCTCTCACCCTGGACCTAAACCCCCCAAAACTTATCTGCTTGTGCAATCAGACCTGGCCTCTGTATCCTTTGGACATTGACTCTAAGTGGCCACTTAATGGCACTCTAGATCCCAATATTACCAGAGGCCTTTTCAACTATGTGAGCGTTCTGGAAAATGGAAAGAGATATCCTATGTTCAGGTCTTCTCCTCTCTGCATTCCAAGCTCTCTCTCTGCAACTCCTGCTCTCCTGCACAAGTCCTCTGAGCTCCCACCTCCCCTAAGTCTGCTTCCAAAGGGACAGAAGATCCTACCCAGGACTCCTTCTCCTTCGACCCAGCGGATGAACCCCTGCCATCCCACGATTCTCTTTCTAATGAAGCCTCCGGCCACTGTCCCCTGGGCCCCTCCGCCCTTCTGTCCTCCTACCACACGTTCATGGGCTGCCGCTGCCCAGCCTGCATCTCTGTGTCCTCTACTCGAGGTGGCTGGGTAGATGGTGTAATCCAGGTTCAGGTGCCTTTCTCTTTGTCAAACCTTTCACAATAGAAAAGCAGCTGGGGTCCGATACTTCATGTCCCACTTCAAGTACATATATCAAAGAGTTTCAGCATCTGACCCCATCACGATTTGACCTTCCCTGATGTCCACATGATCTTGTCTAACACCCTGCTGCCCGAGGAGCACAGTGAGTTTGGGAGCAAGCTAGAAATTATGCTGATGGGGTACATCAGACCTCCGCTGCCCATCCCATCGGCACTGACGTGATCCCAATCAGGACCCCAGTGGGATCATAATTTGCCTGGAGAAGTTACTAGTAGAAACCAATTCATTACTCACCTCCTAGCAGGATTTAGAAAGGCCGCCCCTAAGGCTATCAATTGTGAAAGGCTCCAGGAAATCTTCCCAGATAAGAGTGAAAACCCTTCAGCATTTCTAGACCACCTGACCAAGGCTTTATTACAACATATTAATCAGGACCCCGAGACTCCAGATGGGAGACAACTCTAATGACCGCTTTTTCTCCCAGAGTTTCCCCGATATTAAGGCCAAACTAAGGCACCTCGAGAGGGGGCCCCTAACTCTCCAAGCTGAGGTGGTGGGAGTGGCCTTTAGGGTGAATAACAGGAGAGAGGAGAAGGCCTGGGAGCAGAAATATCAGATGCTCGCTCAAGTTGTCTGTCTAGCCTCAGCATCTGTCCCTGGTTCCACTGGCCCGCGGAAGGATCCCTCAGGACCACTTGGACCCTGTTTTAAATGTGGTCAGATGGGTCACTGGGCTGGTACATGTCCCAAGCCTTGCAAGCCTACGGGCCCTTGTCCTAAATGCCATCAGGAGGGACACTGGGCCATTGACTGTCCCCAAGCTCTTGTGGCTTCCAGCCACCTGACCCTTCTGGCTCCCCTTTCCAACTCTTAAGACTGACTGCAGAGGACCGAGGAGGACCAGGTCCCCATCACCTGACCACTCCCTTCACTCCGCAGGAACCCAGGGTAACTGCATTTCAGGTGGGCCTGTCTCCTTCCTCCTAGACCCCGGGGCTAGATATTCAGTCCTCAAGGAGTCCTGGGGGCTACCACTCGCTCTATGACCTCTGTTGTGGGGTAGAGGGCAAACCTTACAACCCTCACAGACACCCAGCCTCGTTTGCGCTTTTGGCTCTCTAATTTTTACCCCTCCTTTCTGGTCATTCCACAGTGCCCAGTTTCCCTATGGGAAGGGACATCCTTACAAAGTTGGGGGTGACGCTTTCCTTCTCCCCTTGTATACACTTCCATCCAGACTCACCTGCTGCTCCCCTGATCCTCACCTTCACCTTAGGACCGTCCTCTATTCCATCTGCCAGTGCCTTCCCATTACCCCTTCCCAGGTGGACCCTACTGGCTGGGATCGCCTCACACCACGAGGCCATTCACGTCGTCTCAAACCCCCCTCCATTTTCTGGCCCAAGCACAACACCTGCTGTCCCTCCTTGCTGCCACTGCCCTCTCTTTGCAGAGTAGCCTTGATTACGTTCTCCCATCAGCTTTGCTCTCCCCTCGGGGATTTGGGCTGCTTAGGGATCCTGGCCAAGGGCCCAGGACAGTGACCACAGACCTTCTGCCATTCACCCGGAGCTCTTCTTCTTTGTCCCCACTCGGGCCCATTTGGGGAGGAGACTTGGCCTTCCCCTCCCCTCCTCCTCACAAGTCTACTCCCTGGAGAGGCAGTGACAATTCTCCTCTCTAGCGACAAAAGTTAACCTAGATCTTGGCCCAGCACCAAGACTCTCGACCTTCCCATCCCTTCCCCTGGGCAAGCTCACTCTCAGGTCTTAGTTCTCAGCTCTTCAGCAGAGCTCACGAAAGCCCTGGCCAGGCAACCAAGACTCTCTATGGGCCAAGCCCGGGACTAGGGAAATAGCAGGTGATGACTCCCTTCTCTCAGTCCCAGAAAGGCTTGGATGGTGACGACCCCTTTTCACTGCTGTCCCCTCTCTCACTCTGGTTTGGCCTAGAGCCACTGCTGTCCCCTCTCTCACTCTGGTTTGGCCTAGAGCCACTGCTGCCCCCTCTCTCACTCTGGTTTGGCCTAGAGCCGGGGACGCCTGCCTCTAGCCACGCCAGCACTCCAACTCGCCATGGGAAGCTCCCAATCCAGGATCCCACCTGACTCACCTCTCGGCTGCCCCCTCGCCCACTTAGCCCCACTCCGTCTGGCTCCTGAGTAATTCAACCCTCCACTCAGTCATGGCCCTTCTATGACTTGAATAATGGCCACCTAATGGCCCCTTTGATCCCAGTACTCTATGGAATCTTCATAACGTTTGCAAGCGCTCAGGAAAATGGCAGGAAACCCCTTATGTGCCGGCTCTCTCCTTTCTCACTCTTAGCTTTCCCTGGGCTCCTCTTGCCCACCCCCCTCCGCCCCACCAGCTTCTACTTGCCANAAAAAAAAAAAAAAAAAAAAAAGTGTCAACTTAACTATTCCCTTGACTACAACACAAAAGAATGACTTCAAAACTTTCTATCTCCCTGATCTCACAGGCCCATTTCACCTTTAAGTGGCTGAAAAGCAGTGATTTTCTCTAGGGGTCCTGGAACACATGCTGGGCCAGCCTTTGCCCCTGTGGCTTATCTATAAAAGAGTCTTGACCCTACTGTTCAGGGGTGGGCCCCTGGCCTACCAACCTTGGCCACAGCCTCTCATTATCAAGCCAAAGAAACTCACCTTTGGACCCCACCCCCATCCTGGCTCCCCACCACCTAGAGGAACTGCTCACCCACAAGGGCTTGCATTCCCTACCCCTACCCCACTGTCGCCTTGTATCTCTACAGGTGTCCCTGGTGGGAGATCCCAGTCTTACCTTCCACACGTGCTCACCTTTAAACCCTGCTCCTCTCCTCCCCATCCTCAGGACTCTTCCTCCTCTTCTTCTCTTACCCATTCATGCATTGAAACTCTGGAGGAGCCTCTCCCACACCCCTCCCACGTACAGGAAGGCCCCTGGCTCCTCATCTTTTCTGGCCCCTTCTTGCACACATTAGGAACCTTCTTTGGCAATACAGCAATGCTGTTCTGGCAAAGCCTGGTTCTGCCTCTTCCCCTTCTCCCACTCTGTCTCCTGGCGACCTGGTACTTTTTAACCGCAACAGGACCCCTTCTCACAATTCTCTGCATAATCGACTGAACCCTATCGGGTCATGCTTACCACTCCCTTGGTGGCCCGCCTCGAGGGTACCCATATTGGGTTCACAACTCCCATTGAAACAGTCCTCTTGTCCTTTTTCACAGTGAGACCCACAGACCCTCTCAAGCTGCGTCTCTCCAAGTCCAGAACCCCCCATCTTCCTTCCGTCCCTGAGGACCACGAGGACACTGTGGAATCATGAGTACCATCCTTCCCGTTTTCATTTTTGGCCTCCTCCCTTATTCTGCACTCACCTCCCAGGGTACCATTACCAGGCGTTACCATTCCAATTTCCAGGAGACTTACAAGGAGACTTGCTCCAACCATACTAACCATACAGTCCCAGCTCAGTTCTGCAGAATCGAAGGGGTCTTGATCTTTTTACCACCAAAAAAGGCAGACTTTGTCTGTACCTACAGGAGGAATGCTATTTTTATGTCAATCAATCTGGTATAGTAAAGGACAAGCTAAAACAACCCCAACAGGACTTTGAACATCGGAAACAACAGCTCTCCTCTACTGAAGACGGCAGCTAAGTAACCCCCTTCTCCAGTGGACACTTCCTTTCCTGACCCCTCTCCTTGCCATAGGCCTTCCAAAAAATCTCTCATCAAACTATAAACCAGCTGTTGTTACAGGAATACCAATCCCTCACTAAATATTGGGGCACCAGGCACAGCATTTCACCACCCATCAACCACCATCATCCTTCCAAGGACATCCTGCACCCCTAATGAGGGATTCAAACACCGCCCCTTCCCAACAGGAAGCAGTTACAGAAGATTGACCTAGGTCCCTGTCCTCAAGGGGCCCAATAAAAAATAAAAAAGAGGGGAATATAAGGTCCTTGCTTACCATCTGGACAGCCATCTTAAGCGACAGCAGCAGTTTAAGAAAAAAGTTATGCCTTCCCACCCAAGGGCCTTTCTGAGAAAGGCTCCCCACTCCCTCATACCAACCCAACCCTTAACCACCCTCATTAGGACCCTCCGGGCTCTGATTTCTAAGCCTCTCCCATAAAAGTCCCAGAACTCAAACCTGTTTTGTCTCTCTCTGCTATAGAGAAATGGCCTTTATTTGTCAGCTCTGACAAATAAATTTTTGTGCGTTATCTCTGCCTGGTCTCTGTCTCTCATTTCTCGCTTTCCCTTCATCATGTGCCTGGGGTAGGTTGTCATCTGAATCCAGATGGGTGAGTGACAGGAGCCAGGGCTGGCCTCTCTCCTGCTATGGCATGAGAGATTTATAACAGAGATCTTCCCCAAGGGAAGCTGTGACATTCCATGTTATTTGGTGGGCCAGGAAGATGGGAGCCAGGTGACTCTCAAGAGGTACCTCAATGAGGTCCAGTACACGAATACTGAAGACCAAAACTGATAATGAGGGCTCTGAAATACACAAAACCCGCCCAGGCTCTCCCAAAGTCTTGAAGCTCTAAGAAGGGGTTAGTGTTTCTGAATCCCAGAGTGCAGCTGTGTGATTCTGTTTATGTCACAAACTTCTCTGAACTTTCCAAATGCGGCAAGTACGTTGACCTCACAGAGTTGTGGAAAATGAATTAAAAGGTGTGTGATGTTAAGGATTTTCAAGTGGCAAAGAACTCCAGGTATAGACAGCAGGGCTGTTGTCATACCTAAAGACAGAAGTCCGGTACTGAGCGAGATACATGCTGAAGCTGGAAAAGCACGGCAACTCCCAGTGTCACTTGACCTCTGGGGTGGGCCAGTTCTGTGCTTCATTCCCTTTCTTCCAACTGTCCATGAGTCACCTAAGAGCCCCTCTCCCCATCTCTTCCTTCTCATCCCTCCTCCCCTGCAATGCAGGTATCCCATTTGTTCACTGGTCTATACCCAACATCCAATGCTGTCTGGCCCTTAGTAGGTGTTCAACACTATGAATGGCATGAAGGAAGGGAGGAATAAATGTCCCCTATCTTTGCCCAGGCGGCTACCAAAATGCTTGGCATATTCTTCCACCCCCAGACCACTTTGTCCAGGAAGCCTCAATTGCCCTCTCCAGGGTCTCCCTTCTTTCTGCTTCTTTTTTGGGGTGCAAAGCCAGAGAACAGCACAATGCCTGATTCAATGCCTCCTGGGCCAGCTCCCAGGTTCTTGGAGGAAAGGGAGGAGACTTTTGTTCCTCAGGATCTCCCTGGTGGCAGTGCCGACCTGCCAAGTCGATGTGGAGAAGAGCCCTGTGTAGGCTCTGGCATGAAGGAGTCGCTAGGAGATGGGTCTGGAAGCTTGGTTTGCAGAGCAAACAGTTTACACTTACAGTGTGGGTTTCAGCGGGGTGACTGGAGGGCGCCCACAGAGAAGAGACAAGGTGCTGAGTAAATGTTTGGTCAGGGCGCTGGCTATGATGTCTGACCCTCCGCTGTGTCCTAAACCCCTGGTTCTCTCGCCCAACCTAAAAAAAGGATGGTCCAGGCATGGGGGCCCTCACTGGAAACAACCCCCCGCCCCCGCCCCAATCCCCGCATCAATCAAAGCGGTTGCAAAGCGCTTCCACCAGATAAGCAGAGCGCCTGCCGGTGCCCGTGCAACTGCTAGGAGCAGATTGTCTGAGCTCTTCCTGAAGAACCGACTTGTTGATAATCTTGCCTCCAACAGTTTGTTGATGGGTGAAGAAAAGCAGTGGCGCAAAGGTTCTCCTTAGGGCCGTCTTAACTCCTTACAAGACGCAGCCGAGTCTCTGAGCGCAGGTCCTGCCTCCGGAACTGCAAAGGGGAGCAAGGACAATGCGCAGGGCCTTGGGAGGGGCGGCCTGCACCTCTAGCCAGGCACCGGCAGTGACTGGCCGCGAAGGGGGCAGTCAGCAAGGAAGGAGCGCGAGAGGGCATCTCCACAATTTAGACCTTCTGACCTTCCCGCAGTCTCGGGATATACCGGGGAGAAGGGCAAACAAGGGGCAGGATCCCCTGGAACTGGGAGTCCTCGGCCTCCAGGGCGAATAAATAAATTATTAAGCGCCCAATACACAATAGCCTCGCTAGATGGAGACGAGGAATCACTGCAGCGGCGCTGGCGGCGGCGGCGGGGAGCGCGGGCGGGAGCGCAGCCTGGGGCGGGAGGCGGGCGAG